>NC_041384.1:411958441-412056897 GCF_002162155.2 Triticum dicoccoides
GTTTGGCGTCTTGCCGGTTCAGACGAGACGGTGGCGGGCGGCGGCGGCAGCAGGCGGTGGTGGGCGGCGGCGGGGCAGGGAGGCGGGCGGCGGGCTAGGGATCAGGTGAGAGGCGAGAAGGAGAAACAGGAGAGGGAGAGGCGCGAGTGGGAGAGGAGACCGCCAGGTCCTCTTAGCGGAGGCGGCGGCGCGAGCGCGAGCGGAGGCGGCGGCGCGAGGGCGAGCGGGAGAGGAGGCGCGTGGGAGGGGAGGGGAACGAGAGAGAGAGATAGGGAGAGGAGGCGCTCGGGAGGGGAGAGGAGGAGGCTAGGGTTAACCACAGGAGCCGGCCCTTTTATACCCGTGCGAGTGAAATGACGAAAATGCCCCCGGCTGGACAGACTATTTACGAGCGGTGGCACGAAACGGGAGTAACTATTCATTCCAGCAGTAACTTTTTTTATCCGACGGACGAGGTCATTCCAGGGGTCGATCCGACGGCCCAAGATCCATCAAGCAACCAGATCCAACGGCCAGGAATCCCAAATCGCTGAGGAACGGGCTGAGGAGCTTCTATTCTTATCTCTTATCTCTTGATTCCGCTCCACCATCCTACACCAAAAGAGTGATCCACATTTCTTGTTTTTATAGCAACTAGATAATTCCCCGTGCGTTGCTGCGGGAATTTGTGGTAACATACGTGAATGATACTTGGTTGTACAAAATGTGAATATTCAGATTAAGAATAAAGGAAAATGAAAATATATATGGTCTATTGTACTTGATTAGCTCAAAAAAAAGGGCAACCTGGTGCATGTAGCTCCCGCTTGCGCAGGGTCCAGAGAAGGGTCCGACCACTTTGGGTCTATAGTACGCAGCCTTTCCCTACATTTCTGTAAGAGGATGTTTCCATGACTTGAACCCATGACCTCATGGTCACAAGGCAGCAGCTTTACCACTGCGCCAAGGCTCTTGATTAGCTCAATGTTATAAAAAAAATGGGGTGAAGCGCATGAAGTATGTGTTCTCGTACCATCTGATGAAACCTATGTAAGACGCAATGCAGGACGTATGTGTTCTCTTTTTGACGGGCAGGCTGTATGTGTTCTCGTACCATAAAAAGAATTAAAGTTCAGGGATGTGTGTGCCTGCATATGTGTTAAATCCAGCAAAATTAAATCCAGATCTGGATCAAGCAAACAAAAAATTAGAATGGGCAAAAAATAAAATGCAAGGCTATCAAAAAAAATTAAATTAAAATATTAATCAAACACACAAAGATTCAAAATTAGCAATGCATGGAAACAATATGTACCAGGAGTGGTAAATCTGAAGCGCCTGGGTATACATCATGGGTTGAACAACCAAGATGGCTGCCATGGTGTCCAGTCGTCGAGCGCCTAAGAAAGTTCAACCTTGTGATTCAACCACCAATATGTCATGCGAGGCTATGTACTCAATCCAGCAAAATTAAATTTATAAATTAATCGACCATACAAAAGTTCAGAATTAGAAATTAAATTTAGATATTAATCAAGCACACAAAAATTCAGAATTTGCAATATAGAGGGCAACAATGTATACCTATAGGAGGTGTAAATCTGAGGCGTTTGTGTATTTTGCAAGGGAAGAACAACCAAGATCACTGGGCGGGCATCCAATTGGTCCAGTACCTAAGGAAGTACATGACCTCTAAGTTTAGAAGTGTGGTCGGCATGGGATGTGTATTGTTTGTGTCAGCAAAAGAAAAAAATAGTGCAGAAGACAGGAGTACATGACCTCCAATTCCAAAGTGTGGCCAGCTTAGATCGTAGGTCACCATCCTCACCCAGTAGAAGCTTTCCATTAGAGTCGAGGCAAAAATTTAACCTGCAGTGCTTATAAAAGATGGGAAGGTGTCTGGGATACAATGGATTCATCACATCACGCGCAGAAAGTAGAGGCCGTGATCCTATAATGTAATAAGATATGCACCAAACCTGAAGGTGTTGTCATGGGGGACGTCGCTGATCAAGCCGGACTCCTCGCCACCGGCAACGGTCGTGGAGCAGAACAATAGCGGACAGAGGCTCCATCGATAGTTCCCTGCTCGATGATCTAAGGATCTGGGCGGCCGGCCACTAAACAACGAACAACCCGCGTCCCAAGTCTCAGCATCCAAAGGGCATGCCTAAGGAGATCGACAAACATGCGCATGGGTTGAATCGGCTTGCTCCTCGACGACCCGGGCCGGGGTGCGTGGCAATGGAACCAAGGTCGGGCATGCGCCCTAGCTCCCAGGGTGGTGTCGATGGCGATGAAGACCGGTGGCCATGCGGGATGAGCGGGATTCAAGCCGAGATTTGATGGGGATCGCTGGCTAGCAGACGTACGTGAGGAGCGACCTTCACATGAAGATTGGCTGGAGATCACTGTGAGGCAGGGGCAATTAGTTATTTTCTCGAGCGGAGAGGAGAGGATCCGGCGCTGTCTGTAGCTGAGGCATGGGAATTAGTAATTTTCTGAGGGGAGAGGAGTCGATCCGCCGTAGTCTGTACTCTGTAGTCGTAGGCAGGCAGTGGATCCGTCGCTCTCTTTTATTTTTCATGATGAGGGGAAGAGCGCTAGGAGAGAGGCCGAGAGGGTCCGGTGTCGATTGGTTGGGATTTGCAACTGAATGCTGAGGTGGCATTATGATGACGTGGACATTGTGCATGTTGACAGAATTGGTAGAAGTGGGGAGCAACTTTTTAAGAATGTAAAATGTGCGAAAAGCTTCCTATAGACCAATCCACACTTCGGGTTGTGGAAGAAATACTTTCAGGTGATGCCCCTAGAAAATGGGGCAAGCTCTACGAGTGCAGTGAGCCAACATTCAATTGAAGCCACATGCCAAATACTTTAGCCTAGGATTACCCGATTTAGTCAAGAAATGGCAAATGGATCTGATTCTACTACCCAGATGTCCCAATACATAGCATAGCCAAGGGACTCCCGTCGTACTCGTCTGCCCGGCCTCAACGCCGACGTTCATGGGGCATGAAACCATCCATTACGGAGATGCAGGACGTTGAGCACCTCCACCAGAAAGTTCAACGCCTCATCAACACCGCCTCACAGGGATGGAGATTTTGTTTACTTGGCTAGATAGGAGGACACAACCCCTTAGGCTAGGCCCCAATCCAATGTATGAGTACGTCGGACCCTTGGAAGACATTGAGTAGTTTCCCATCAACTACGATGCAAAGCCGCTTCAGACGACAACGACCATGATAGTAAAAGCAAGGGCAGACGACATACCAACCAAGTCCACCATCCAGCCGTATTCCCTTCAACCTCCGCCCATGAATGTATGTATCTCTCACCCAGCTTCTCACCTGTCATTTCTTATTTGTCTCCTTCAACCGCTTACATGTGAGAATCATGCTATTTTAGCACATTTTTCGCAACCCCTTGATCCAGCCTATAGATTTTGATCCCTTGGTCCCATATATTCAATGAGGCTTTTGGTCCATTTCATACTATAGGAGCGTCAAGGGCTACAAACATCTTATCTCCATGAATCTATTCCCCGGGAACACGGCCTCAATAGACATACACTAGTCGTATGAGTGTATCACCAACGCACGCAACAATGACGATGAGGATGCCCTGCCTAGTTCCAGCGACATCTCCGACGGAAAGTTGGGGCGACAGACCACGAAGAAGAGCATGATGGCAACGACGATCACCTTAATGAGAACACAGCCGCGCACTCCGCCAAGAACAAAAAGGAAAACGCAGAAAGCAGACATTAGAAAATATGCGCACTAAGGTTTGCACGTCCTCGTGTGCACACAGAAGAGAGCAGATAGGCAAGCATCCATGAACATCGCTTGAAGGCCAACTCTGGGTAGGAATAACATGGACATGAACCCTTGGCGGGCTCGGCGGTGGGTAGGAGCATGGAATCTTTCGCCAACAATGGGTGTTGGGGAACGTTGCAGAAAACAAAAAATTTCCTACGGTTTCACCAAGATCCATCTATGAGTTCATCTAGCAACGAGTGATTGGATTGCATCTACATACCTTTGTAGATCACGCGCAGAAGCGTTCAAAGAATGGGGATGAGGAAGACGTACTCGACGTGATCCAAATCACCGGAGATCCTAGCGCCGAACGGACGACACCTCCGTGTTCAACACACGTACGGTCAGCGTGATGTCTCCTCCTTCTTGATCCAGCAAGGGGGAAGGAGAAGTTGATGAAGATCCAGCAGCACGACGGCGTGGTGGTGGATGCAGGGCGTCACCGCAGCAGGGCTTCGCCGTTATACTGCAAGAGGGAGAGGTGTAGCAGGGGAGAGGGAGGCGCCAAGACCCAAGGGTGCGGCTGCCCCTCCCTCCCCCCTTTATATAGGCTCCCCTAGGGGGTGCCGGCCCTAGGAGATGGGATCTCCTAGGGGGGGCAGCGGCCAAGGGTGGAGTAGCCCCCAAGGCAAGTGGGGTGCCCCCCCCACCCTAGGGTTTCCAACCCTAGGCGCAGGGGGTGGGCCTAAGGGGGCACACCAGCCCACTATGGGCTGGTTCCCCTCCCCACTATGGACCATGGGGCCCTCCGGGATGGGTGGCCCCACCCGGTGGACCCCCGGGACCCTTCCGGTGGTCCCGATACAATACCGGTGACCCCGAAACTCTCCCGATGGCCGAAACTGCACTTCCTATATATAATTCTTCACCTCCGGACCATTCCGGAACTCTTCGTGACGTCCAGGATCTCATCCGGGACTCCGAACAAATTTCAGGTTACTGCATATTCATATCTCTACAACCCTAGCGTCACCGAACCTTAAGTGTGTAGACCCTACGGGTTTGGGAGACATGTAGACATGACCGAGACGGCTCTCCGGTCAATAACCAACAGCGGGATCTGGATACCCATGTTGGCTCCCACATGCTCCTCGATGATCTTGAAAGTGCGTTATATCGACTAGAGGGGGGGTGAATAGGCGATTTTTATGAAAGTCTTCAGAACATGGGAGTTTTGAAGACAAATGATAAAATTAAACCTATTACCATGCAGCGGAAGGTAGATTACACTAGGCAAACCATAGTCAAGTATTCAATGAAGTGAAGGCACAAAGACTAATAGCAGCTAGGTAGTAAGGATCAGGTAGGAAGATATTGTGAAGCCAAACAGAACACGCAGTCACTCAGTGAAGACAAATGATAGTGCAAACATACAATGACTTCACAATGAGTAACAGTAAGTAAAGTGAAGTGAAGATGAAACCAGTGACTCGTTGAAGACAATGATTTGTTGGACCAGTTCCAGTTGCTGTGACAACTGTACGTCTGGTTGGAGCGGCTAGGTATTTAAACCTTAGGACACACAGTCCCGGACACCCAGTCCTGAACACGCAGCTCAGGACACCCAGTCCTCACCGTATTCTCCTTGAGCTAAGGTCACATAGACCTCGCCCAATCACTCTGGTAAGTCTTCAAGGTAGACTCCCAAACCTTCACAGACTTCGTTCACCGGCAATCCACAATGTCTCTTGGATGCTCAGAACGCGACGCCTAACCGGCTGGAGGATGCACAGTCCTCAAGTGTAATAAGTCTTCAGATCACACAGACAAGAAGACTTAAGTGATGCCCAATTCTCTCTGGCTCTGGTGGTTAGGGCTTTATCCTCGTAGGGAATTCTCTCTCAAAGGCTTCTAGGTGGGTTGCTCTCAAATGACAAAAGCCGTACTTTCAATCTGAGCAGCCAACCGTTTATGGTTGTAGGGCGTGGGCTATTTATAGCCACTTGGCAATCCGACCTGATTTGTCCGAAATGACCCTGGGTCACTAAGGAACTGACACGTGACCCAACGGTCAGATTTCAAACTCACACGACAACTTTACTTGGGCTACAAGCAAAGCTGACTTGTCCGACTCTGGACAAGATTCGCTCTCATGGTCTTCACTCGAAGACATAGGTTTTTGGTTTAGGCATCACTTCAGTCATTCTGACTGGTTCTCTTGGACCCCACTTAACAGTACGGTGGTTCCTATGACTCAACACAAAAGAAAAAGAACTACAAAAGATCTAAGTCTTCGAGCTTCATAGGCTTCATATCGTGTCTTCTCTTGTCATAGTCTTCAATGTGAATATCTTCATATACCACCTTTGACTTCAATGTCTTCATAAAGTTTTAGGGGTCATCTCTGGTAGTAAAACCGAATCAATGGGGGACTTCTACCTGTGTTATCCTGCAATTCTCACAAACACATTAGTCCCTCAACTAGGTTTGTCGTCAATACTCCAAAACCAACTAGGGGTGGCACTAGATGCACTTACAATCTCCCCCTTTTTGGTGTTTGATGACAAACTAGTTGAAGTTTTCAACGGGGAATATAATCTGTGAAATTGTAAAGAATAAGGAATTGTCTTCATAAGTTGCAAGGGCTCCCCCTGAAGATGTGCATATGAGTTAATTTGCTTTTGGAATGCAAATGCACATGGCAGGTGGTACTTGTGGAGATCCACTTCAACTTATGATGACAATCCACTATGCATGTGAAAGTATATGAAGATAATGCCATGCATAATGGAAAATGGACGTCTGCAGAATGAGCTAAGTGCGGAATTTATCGTCGCACATGCGGAATTTATCTTCGCAAAACAAGGTGGCAAATAAGTAGCAGACGACCATCTAGTTTAAGTGTTACAACTCATAAGAACCAAATGTAGCAAAAAAACGAGAGTTGTAAGCACGAAGCAAAATATAAGGCACCCGCCCATATGAACCCGCTTGAAGACTATCAATCTCATATGCTTCTCCCCCTTTTGTCAGTAATGACCAAAAAAGGTTTGAAGACATAGAGCTTCTACTCGTTCCCATGAGGAGTAGGTGAAGTAGCAGGGTTGTTGGTGTTGTTTGGCGATGCAGAAGAGCTTGGAGGTGCTGAAGGAGGTGTCGGTGAAGTAGCATCCTCTTCTTCCTCAATAATTCTGGCAGTGACTGTGGCAGCAGAGGAAGAGAACTCAGAGTCTTCAAGGGATGGAGTTCCTAGCAGCACAGCCCTTCGAGGAGGTGTGGAGTCAAACTTGAATCTCTCAGTGAAGCCATCCTCTTGAAGATCAGCTTCAGAAAGCATCATTGTTAGCCCTTTCCATGTGCGGCGACAGGTTTCATGGGCAACGAAAGCATTCTTGGTGGCAAGATTTCAAGTGCGATTAACATCCACAAAGAGGCTTTTCATCTGACGCTTCAGCCAGTCATGATGCCTATCCTGTTTCTGATGTAGAGCCACAAGAAGCTCTCGGTCATTGAGAACACGAGTGCGCTTCTTGGGTCTTGAAGCAGTGGCACTGTCAGTGGCTTCAGTTGCAGCAGTGTGTGGTGCACATGTAGTGCCAGCCAAAGGATACACCCGAGAAACTGCTTCAACACCTTCAACGTTCTGAGTAAAACTCTGATGTTCTGCATTCTGAAGACTTAGAGGTTGCTTGGCAGGCTCATAATATATGGCTTCAGTAGACATGTCCACGTCAGGCAAGAAGATCCGATGGTTGCAGGCTGAGGCTGATACGAGATGGCGGAGTGTAGCTTGATCAGCCGCATGACCCAAGGGGCGTAGAACTTCAAACCAAACAGATCAATGCCTGATGCAACAAGTTGGCGTATGAAGAAGTCCTGTGCATTGAAACATTTGCCATGAAGTATATAGAAGACCATAGTCTTCATTGCACCCTGAAGCTTGGCATTTGGAGATCGCCTGATGATGTGATAGATGGTTCTGGGCAGGTACTCAAGGTCTTCAACAAAGAACTCTGTGGGATAAGTAGCATCTTGGGGCAATGGCTTCATCATGCTGAGCATTTGACTCATATCAGGTTCTGGCCGCTGAAAGATGCTCTCAATAGCTTCAGCATGCAGCTGACAGCCTTGCTCGAAGAGATCGCCAGGAGTGGGCAAGCCAGTGAGCTCAATGATGTCAAATGCATTGGCTTCATGATGAACATTGTCAGTCATCCACTCCAGGACCCAAGTCTTCGGATCTCTGCTATACCCTTTGATGTGAAGTGTGGCATAGAATTGTAGCAGCAGATCTTCATTCCAATGCTCTTCATTAGTAACAAACTGCAGCAGACCCACTTGCTTGAAGCAATCCAACGCTTCTTCTAGACAGGGCAGACCAGCTATAGCTTCAACATCAAGGCGCTTGTGTGGGAAGATGCGACCTTGGTTGTAAAGAATGCAAGAGTAATAGCTTCGCTGAGGATAGCTCCAGAACCGATCAGATGATATCCTTTCCCTTGAGTAGGGGTTCCTGGAGCTATTGAAGAACGTGTTGTCTACCCTGAAGCCATTGATGTTGAAGGAGCCAGGTGCTGATGCAGGACCTGGAAACCTTGGCAGTCTTGGGATTGGCTTCTGGACCTGAGGCCTGTGCTCAACATGATAGTTGAATTGGGGACCGGCAGCAGACTCAGGAACAGAAGTGGCGGGATCAGTGGCTTCGCTGTCTTCTGAAGCTTTTGCTGGGGAGGGCTCCACATTAGCTTCATTGGTGTTTGTGGCAGCCTCAAGATTTTCATCCTCCACTTGACTAGCTGGAGGGTCGGTCACAGGCACGTTCTCCTGGAAAACTGCTTCTTGATGGAACAAGGGAGTGGGATCTTGTGGTACTTCTTCTTCTGCGGCTGATGCAGCCGGAATGTCTTCAGCAGAGACTTGAGGCCTTGGACCTTTGCGAAGCCTGCGGAACGCAGACGACGCCTGTGGAGTTGGAGTGGGCTGGGCCTCATAGTCTTCTTCCTCTTGTGTGCGATCCGCCCATGAAGCATCCTGTGCAATTGGCGTCAGTGGACGACCAATGCTGATGAATTCACTGTTTTCTAACTAAGGAAGGACTGCATCATCTTCTACATTGTCATGATGACCAATGTCTTCAGCAGCGATGGGATCAGCTGCTGGAATGTCTTCAGCTTCAGGAGCCTCTGTGGAAGCAGGCTCATGAACTGTCAGTTGACGTTCTGCGTCAGGATGAACCATAGAAATTGGTTCAACTATCAAGGGCTCTGTGGGAGCAGCCCGAGCTTTCTTGGTCTTTCACTTTTTCTTGGTGGGGGCAGTAGAAGAGTCTTCAGAGTGTTTCCTCTTCCTGGCTTCAGCCTCAGCAGTTCTTGTCTTCTTGAGCTCTGAAGCTGTTGACCGGCTCTTTGGCTTCGAGCCAGTCATTCTTGTTGGGAAGACAATCGGAACTGCTTCTTGCCTTGGTGCATCAGATTCAGCCGTAGCAGGCTTCTTCTTCTTCTTTGCGGCCATCCTGGGGTCGATGCCAGGACGCCCAAGTGCCTTGCGCTTCTCAGGCTCATTATAGGCTTGCACACATCTGTCAGCCAGAGTCTTCATGCGCTCACGCGAACTCTGAGCTTCTGCATGCTTCTTCACAAAGGCTTCCTTGAGCTCGTGCATCATTGTCTTGAAGTTTTTCACGTCTTGCACGCTGAGCTTGGCCATATGCTTCTTGAACTGAGCCTTTTCATAGTCAATCTTCTGCTTCAACTCAACAATGCGCTGGGCAATAGCAAGTTCTGAAGCAATGGCGCCTTGGAAGGCGACACTGAGGCCAATGGGTAGCTGCAGATCTTCAAAGCTGATGTTTGGCGTGTCAAACCACTCGTCAATGAAGTTGTGGATGATGGTGACATCAAAGAGAGGCAGATCATTGAAGATTTCTGCTTCTTCTTTGCTCTTGATGAGTTGCTCAAGAGCGTCATCTGCAAGATCTTCATCACTTGACAGATCAATGTCGTCGTTGCGCAGAATGGCAGCAGCTGTTAGCTCTTTGCCAGTGTGAGGCAGAGGCATCTTGGCCTTCTGGGGCCTTGAGACGCGTGATAAATCTTTAGACTGCACACTGTCTTCAGGAGGTGCAGTTGCCAATGGCTTCGCCCTTGAGATTTTTGGTGAAGGGGCTGGCTTTGAAGCTTTTGGCTTCTTCAACTGCTTTGGCTTCGGCACTGCAGGCGCGTCATCAGACTCAGTGTCAGCCGCAGGCTCATTCACTGCAGTCCCTTGAACCAAGATGTAGGTGATGAGGCCTTCAAGGTTGGCGAAAGGACCGATGACATTGGGTTCTGCATGTCGTGTGCCATCAGCCCTTGGAGATGAGGGACCAGGGTTGAAGTCTAACCCAAAAGTCTTCTTGTTCTGCTTCGCAGAGTTTTGAGCAAACTAAAAGTTGCGCTTGAACAGATTGTCGTCACGACACCATAGCAGTGACGACGAGTGTGCATCAGCAGGCTGTGGTCCATGGACCATGCATGGATAGAAGCCTTGAGCAATGGCTTCATCTCTGGACCTGGGTAGAAGATTCTTGAATAGGATGTCTCCCCACGGTCTCTTGATGGCGTTTTTCTCAGCATACTCCTGGGTCACAAATCTATATTTGAACCATTATTCTGCCCAATATCTTCGAATCCATTGGATTCGGGTCTTGCGCTGACTGTAATCCTCTTCAGGATCTGTCTTGTACATTTCTGAGAGTTCATCTGGCAGATCTCTGGAGGTCTCACCACGACGCTTTCTGCCACCCTTCCTTGCTGCCTTTTCTGAAGCCATAAACTTTAATTTGAAAGGCTTCAAGACGTTCAAAGGCTTCAAAGGTTTTCGTTTGCTGGACCAACAGGAACTAGCTTCGGGAGAATTTATGTGATGCTGTAGGAATTCTGCAAATGAATGCAGACTATGAGAACCAAAGGATTCTCCCACGGACATGTACCTGTGACAGCATTAAGGTGCGAGGGAAGGGGAAGAGGTCATATGCATTCTCAGAAGATTTTGAAGATAAATCAGTTTAGAAGACATTGACCTCATCGTGCGAAGACATTCACTCATAAATAAGAAGTTGGTTCCAGATTTGTACGAATACACAGATTAGTACAAGTGAGGAATCTAACTACTTTGTGAAGCACAAGTGAATATACTAGGCATGTTTATGAGATGCAGTATGAGAGAGATCTAGCTTGTGTGAACAGAAACTGCTTGTGGTAGAAAGTGACAGATCAATAGGATCAACGGTGCTGTAAAAGGGAGTTTTATTTACCACACTGAGAACTGCTAGACGGAGTGGGAGATGAGGCCGAGCAGTTCACTCTTCCGTGCCCTAACTTGGCGACGGAGGACACCTACGGCGACGGCGGAGAGGACGATGTCCGCGGTCGGCGTGAAGACGGCGTCGGAGAGGTTGCGGCAGCGAAGCGCTTCGTCGCCGGCGTCGTGGAGAGCTAGCGGTGGCGCTAGGGTTCGTGCGAGGGTGGAAGAAGAGATAATGACCGCTGTGAGTGTGTATTTATAGGCACAGGGGCGGCACTGTGCTATTACACAGGTGCCCCTGGCGATTCGCATCTGAGGAACACGTGGCCAGTATGCGGAATTTTGGGGTTTGTTCCACGTCCCATGCATGCCTGGATTGTCGGGTGGTCGTTCCTACTTCTCCGGATTTCATGCGGAGGAATGAGCATTGAAAACGGACTTAATGGTTGTCTCTGTATCTTCTGCTGACAAGGACGCAGAGAAGACATTCGACAGTTTCAATAGAATGCATATGACTTGGAGAGATAGAGTTTGAGATAGAAAGCATAGAGAAGTTGGGGTCCGATCACATTCACTTAGTTCAAAAGATTCAACACGAAGACATAGCTATAAGTGAATGTTGTAGAGGACAGAACACTAGCATATATATATATATATATATATATATATATATATATATATATATATATATATATATATATATAATCAACATAGTGAAGATAATCATGAAAATATGTTGAGTTCGAAGCCAAACCAAATGTGAAGACATTGCAAGGTAATGCCATGAGTGAAACACTTCAAAACAGAACGTTTGGTGGTGGCGTTACCCACCGTATAGGAAGTATTAGACCCAGACACGGCGCACAATTATCGTGGCGCTCCGAAGTCAAATTCCACATTAATGTATTCACACTTAGAATGTATGTCTTCATTGATTGAAGATATACTTAACTTCGTGTGTTGCACATCTAAGTCATCAATATGCATAAGGGTTAGGATGTGTGCCTGATCACAGGACATTTGAGGATTCCAGGATATTTAGCTCACACCGTAACTTGCAAAGCCTCTTCTCATCCAAGAGCTTGGTGAAGATATCTGCCAATTGCTCTTCAGTGTTGACGTGTATGATATCAATGTCTTCCTTCACAACATAATCTCTGAGAAAGTGATGACGAATTTCAATGTGCTTTGTCTTCGAGTGCTGAACTGGGTTGTTAGCAATCCTGATGGCGCTTTCGTTGTCGCAGTAAAGTGGCACTTGCTTCAAATGAATGCCATAGTCCTTGAGTGTTTGCTTCATCTACAGAAGCTGAGCACAGCAAGATCCAACAGCAATGTATTCAGATTCAGCAGTGGAGAGAGATACACAGTTATGCTTCTTTGAAGACCAACATACAAGTGATCGTCCCAGAAAGTGACATGTGCCTGATGTAGACTTGCGATCAACTTTGTCACCAGCATAATTAGCATCTGAGAATCCAACCAGATCAAACTCTGATCCCTTTGGATACCATAATCCTAGAGTTGGGGTGTGAGCCAAATATCGAAGAATTCGCTTCACAGCTAAGTGATGCGACTCCTTTGGTGCCGCTTGAAATTGAGCACACATGCAAACACTAAGCATAATATCTGGCCTAGATGCACATAGATAAAGTAAAGAACCAATCATGGAGCGGTATACCTTTTGATCAAACTCTTTACCATTGTCGTCAGGACCCAGATGATGTTTGGCTGGCATTGGTGTTGTGAAGCCTTTGCGGTCTTGCATACCGAACTTCTTCAGGCAATCTTTGAGATACTTCTCTTGAGATATGAAGATGCCATTGCGTTGTTGTCGTATTTGAAGACCAAGGAAGAACTTCAGCTCCCCCATCATGAACATCTGATATTGCTCTTGCATCATATAACCAAACTCTTCACTGAACTTCTGATTGGTGCAGCCGAAGATAATGGCATCCACATATATTTGGCACACAAACAGTTCACCATCATATGTCTTCGTGAAAAGAGTGGGATCTAGGGAACCAGGTATGAAGCCTTTGCTCTTCAGGAAGTATTTGAGTGTGTCATACCAGGCCCTAGGGGCTTGTTTGAGGCCATACAGTGCCTTGTTGAGCTTGTACACCATGTCAGGATGTTTTGGATCTTCAAAGCCAGACAGTTGTGCAACATATACTTCTTCTCTAATCTTGCCATTGAGAAAAGCGCTCTTCAGATCCATTTGATATAGAAGTATGTTATGATGATTTGCATAGGCCAGCAGTATGTGTATGGCTTCAAGTCTAGACACAGGAGCAAATGTTTCATCGAAGTCAATCCCTTCAACTTGAGTGTACCCTTGAGCAACGAGACGAGCTTTGTTTTTGACAACTTGACCATGCTCATCTTGCTTGTTGCGGTATATCCATTTGATGCCTATTATATTGTGCTTCCGTGGATCAGGACGCTTAACCAGTTCCCATACATTATTCAGCTCAAACTGTTGAAGCTCTTCTTGCATAGCTTGAATCCATTCAGGTTCCATGAAGGCTTCTTCAACTTTCTTGGGTTTTGATATCGAGACGAATGTGAAGTGCCCACAGAAATTTGCTAGCTGAGTTGCCCTTGAACGAGTGAGTGGACCAGGTGCATTGATGCTATCAATTATTCTTTCAATCTGCACTTCATTTTCAACGCGAGGATGTACAAGGCGAAGACTTTGCTCTTGTTGTTCATTGTCGTTGTTGGAAGGAATGTCTTCAGGCTGAGCATTGTTTTCATGTTGATCAGGTGCTGAAATGATAAGTTCTTCAGGATGAGCTTCAGAAGGTATAATTTCTCCAGTTCCCATTAGCTTGATTGATTCACTGGATGGAACTTCATCTAGCACACTTGGTTGCTCTCTTTGTGAGCCGTTGGTCTCATCGAACCTCACATCCACTATTTCAACCACTTTGTAATGAAAGAGATTGAAGACTCTGTAGGAGTGCGAATCCTTTCCATATCCAAGCATAAAACTCTCATGTGCTTTTGGTGCAAATTTTGAGGTGTGATGTGGGTCCTTGATCCAGCACCTTGCGCCAAATACTCTGAAGTAACTGACATTTGGCTTCTTGCCAGTAAGGAGCTCATAAGATGTCTTGTTCAGTAGCTTGTGAAGATAAACACGATTGATTGTATGGCATGCAGTATTAATGGCTTCGGGCCAGAATTTTCTTGGGGTCTTGTATTCATCTAGCATCGTTCTGGCCATCTCAATTAGTGTTTTGTTCTTGCGTTCGACGACGCCATTCTGCTGTGGCGTGTACGGGGATGAGAATTCATGTGTGATGCCCAAGGTATCAAGATATGTATCAAGGCTAGTGTTCTTGAATTCAGTGCCATTGTCACTTCTGATGTGCTTTATCTTGGCGCCAAAATTGTTCATAGCTCGATTGGCGAAGTGTTTGAAGACATCCTGCACTTCAGTCTTGTAAAGGATTATGTGCACCCAAGTATATCTAGAATAATCATCAACAATAACGAAGCCATAGAGGCAAGCAGTAGTAGTTAGAGTTGAGTAATGAGTGGGACCGAAAAGATCCATGTGAAGCAGTTTGAAGGGTTGAGTAGTAGTCATGATTGTCTTCGAGGGATGTTTGGCCCTCATCATCTTCCCTGCTTCACAGGCACCGCATAAGTGGTCTTTCTTGAACTTGACGCCCTCGATGCCTATGACGTGCTTCTTCTTCGCAAGGGTGTGGAGGTTCCTCATGCCAGCATGTCCAAGCCTCCGATGCCAGAGCCAGCATTCTAAAGCCTTTGCTAGAAGACACACTGCAAGCTATGGCCCTACTGAGAAATCTACCACGTACAAATCATATTTTCGATACCCTTCAAACACTAGAGACTTGTCAGATTCCATTAGTACAAGGCAACGATATTTTCCAAACATTACGACATGTTCAAATTGCAAAGCATTGAGACAGACATTAAGTTGAAGCCAAGAGATTCAACAAGCATGACTTTATCCATATGTTGATCCCTTGAGATTGCAACTCTACCTAGACCCAATACCTTACTTTTACCAGTGTCAACAAATGTGATGTGGCTCTTGTCGGATGGACATAAGGTTGAGTCCATAAGAAGACTTCTTTTGCCAGTCATGTGATTTGTACACCCACTGTCAATAATCCATTCTGAAGACGCTGGTGTTGTACCCTACAGTGCAGTTAGGGGGATAGGCTTCACCAAGAGCATTGTGAAGCAAAAACATTTGACGAACCAGTGGGTTATGAAAGCTTAGATCCAAGTTAGGACTAATAGGGAGAGTAGCAAGCAATTCAGGTACGAAGTACATAGTAAGACCATTTGGGTATTTGATCTTGCGCCCTACAAGATGTTTAAGGTCCCCAGCAATAGCGTCAGACGATTTTGGTTTTCTGCTGGAGACCTTTCCCTGCAAAAGAGAGTTAAGCTTTCTTAGCCACCCACATCTTCAAGGGTGGCTTAGAAGCAATAAGTCTAAGTGCAGCATCTGAGAATTTTGGCTTTGAAGCCTTAGCAAACAGTCTTGCAGGCAGACAATAGTACTCATAAGAATAAGCAGAATAGTTCTTGGTCTTATGAACATGGCGGTTTGATGAACTGCTCTCATATTCATATGCCTGAGTATGATTTTCCTGCAAACCATTTGCGTTAGTGCGACTCAGGTGAGTCCTCTGTCTGTATGAAGCCTTTGGACCGTATGAAGCCTTTGGTCTAAGGTTTGTCTTCTTCACATGAGGTGTCATGATGACATTCACAGGAAGACTCTCCAGACACTTTTTCGGAACCCAGATCTTCTTCATAGGCGGTCCATTCCTGCAGTTAGTATCAATGTACCTGGCAAACACTTCACCATTCTGATTCTTAAACAATATATAGTTTGCATCAAAGGATTCATCAATGATAATGGGGTTAGCACAAGTGAAGCTAGATAGATTGGATGGATCTGCTGAAGGTTCCTTTGCAGCAACCCACATGGTTTTGGGGTACTGCTCAGCTTTCCAGTAAGAGCCATCTGCATTCATTTTCCTTACGAACCCTACACCCTCTTTCCTAGGGTTTCGGTTCAGAATCTGCTTTTTCAGGACATCGCATAGCGTTTGATGCCCTTTAAGACTTTCGTACATCCCTGTTTCAAGCAATGTCTTCAACCTAGCATTCTCATCAGCAATAGCGGTGGTATCCTCAGCAGAGGGGTTAGTTACCGCATCAACAGTTGAAGATATTGCAACAGCAGTAGCAGTAGAACATTCAGCAACAGAAGTAGCATTATCACGCTCAATGCATTTAAGACATGGTGGTTCAAATCCTTCCTGAGCGGGACTGATCTGTTTGGCGCGAAGTGACTCGTTTTCCGTTTGAAGATCTTCATGAACCGCTCTCAATTTCTCAAGATCTTGCTTACTTTGAAGATAATCATAGGAAAGCTTTTCATGAGTTGTTGAGAGAGTTTCATGACGACTTTCAAGTTCCTAATACTTAACGTGGAGATTTTTTATGTCTTCAATTAAGGATTCAGATCGAGTCATTTCAGCACCTAACAGATCATCGCTTCTGTCTAACAGTTTTTGAATATGTTCCATAGCTTTCTGTTGTTCAGTTGCAATTTTAGCAAGTGTTTTGTAGTTAGGTTTTGAACCACAATCAGAGTCATCGTCACTAGATGTTTGATAGTGAGTAGTGCGTGTGTTTACCTTGGCACCGCGTGCCATGAAGCAGTAGGTAGAAGCAGAGTAGTCCTTGTTATTTGCATCGGTGTCGGTGATGAAGTCATTGTCTTCAGTGTTGAAGATGGACTTGGCAACGTATGCTGTAGCCAGACTTGCGACGCCTGAGTCGGATTCCTCCTCAGACTCCACCTCCGCCTCCTCAGAAGCAGACTCCTCCTTTGAATCCATTTCCTTGCCAACAAACGCACGTGCCTTGCCAGATGAGCTCTTCTTGTGTGATGAAGACTTTGAGGAAGACTTGGAAGAAGACTTTGAGTATTTATTCTTCTTCTTGTCGTCAGAGTCATATTCCTTGCTCTTCTTCTTCTTTTTGTTCTCATTGTCCCACTGTGGACACTCAGAGATGTAGTGGCCAAGTTTCTTGCACTTGTGACATGTTTTCTTCTTGTAGTCATGAGCAGGAGCTTCATCATTCCTTGAACTTGATCGGGAAGACTTTCTGAAGCCTTTCTTCTTGATGAATTTTTGGAACTTCTTGACAAGCATAGCAAGTTCCCTTCCAATGTCTTCAGGGTCATCAGAACTGCTGTCAGATTCTTCTTCAGATGAGGAGACAGCTTTTGCCTTCAAGGCACGAGTTCGCCCATAGTTTGGACCGTAGATCTCTCTTTTCTCCGAAAGCTGAAACTCATGTGTGTTGAGCCTCTCAAGTATGTCAAACGGATCGAGTGTCTTGAAATCAGGACGTTCTTGAATCATCAGGGCCAGGATGTCAAACAAACTATCAAGTGATCTCAGCAGCGTCTTGACGACTTCGTGTTTGGTAATCTCAGTGGCGTCGAGGGCTTGAAGCTCATTTGTGATGTCAGTGAGTCGGTCAAATGTGTGCTGGACATTCTCATTGTCATTTCGCTTGAAGCGGTTGAAGAGGTTGCGAAGGACACTGATTCTCTGATCTCTCTGGGTTGAGATGCCTTCATTGACCTTGGAGAGCCAGTCCCAGACCAGCTTGGATGTCTTCAAAGCACTCACACGGCCATACTGTCCTTTGGTCAGATGACCACAGATGATATTCTTGGCAGTAGAGTCCAGTTGAACGAATTTCTTGACATCAGCAGCAGTGACACCTTCTCCAGCCTTGGGAACTCCGTTCTCGATGACATACCATAGGTCGACGTCAATGGCTTCAAGATGCATATGCATCTTATTCTTCCAGTAGGGATATTCAGTTCCATCGAAGACGGGGCACGCAGCGGAGACTTTAATTATCCCTGCAGCCGACATAGCTAAAACTCCAAGTGGTTAAACCGAATCACACAGAACAAGGGAGCACTTGGCTTTGATACCAATTGAAAGTGCGTTATATCGACTAGAGGGGGGTGAATAGGCGATTTTTATGAAAGTCTTCAGAACATGGGAGTTTCGAAGACAAATGATAAAATTAAACCTATTACCATGCAGCGGAAGGTAGACTACACTAGGCAAACCATAGTCAAGTATTCAATGAAGTGAAGGCACAAAGACTAATAGCAGCTAGGTAGTAAGGATCAGGTAGGAAGATATTGTGAAGCCAAACAGAACACGCAATCACTCAGTGAAGACAAATGATAGTGCAAACATACAATGACTTCACAATGAGTAACAGTAAGTAAAGTGAAGTGAAGATGAAACTAGTGACTCGTTGAAGACAATGATTTGTTGGACCAGTTCCAATTGCTGTGACAACTGTACGTCTGGTTGGAGCGGCTAGGTATTTAAACCTTAGGACACACAGTCCCGGACACCCAGTCCTAAACACGCAGCTCAGGACACCCAGTCCTCACTGTATTCTCCTTGAGCTAAGGTCACATAGACCTCGCCCAATCACTCTGGTAAGTCTTCAAGGTAGACTCCCAAACCTTCACAGACTTCGTTGACCAGCAATCCACAATGTCTCTTGGATGCTCAGAACGCGACGCCTAACCGGCTGGAGGATGCACAGTCCTCAAGTGTAATAAGTCTTCAGATCACACAGACAAGAAGACTTAAGTGATGCCCAATTCTCTCTGGCTCTGGTGGTTAGGGCTTTATCCTCGCAGGGAATTCTCTCTCAAAGGCTTCGAGGTGGGTTGCTCTCAAACGACAAAAGCCGTACTTTCAATCTGAGCAGCCAACCGTTTATGGTTGTAGGGGGTGGGCTATTTATAGCCACTTGGCAACCCGACCTGATTTGTCCAAAATGACCCTGGGTCACTAAGGAACTGACACGTGTCCCAACGGTCAGATTTCAAACTCACACAGCAACTTTACTTGGGCTACAAGCAAAGCTGACTTGTCCGACTCTGGACAAGATTCGCTCTCATAGTCTTCACTCAAAGACATAGATTTTTGGTTTAGGCATCACTTCAGTCATTCTGACTAGTTCTCTTGGACCCCACTTAACAGTACGGTGGTTCCTATGACTCAACACAAAAGAAAAAGAACTACGAAAGATCTAAGTCTTCAAGCTCCGTAGGCTTCATATCGTGTCTTCTCTTGTCATAGTCTTCAATGTGAATATCTTCATATACCACCTTTGACTTCAATGTCTTCATAAAGTTTTAGGGGTCATCTCTGGTAGTAAAACCAAATCAATGAGGGACTTCTACCTGTGTTATCCTGCAATTCTCACAAACACATTAGTCCCTCAACTAGGTTTGTCGTCAATACTCCAAAACCAACTAGGGGTGGCACTAGATGCACTTACAGATCTCATTGGATGAACCATGATGTCGAGGATTCAAGCAACCCAGTATACAATTCCCTTTGTCAATCGGTATGTTACTTGCCCGAGATTCGATCGTCGGTATCCCAATACCTCGTTCAATCTCGTTACCGGCAAGTCACTTTACTCGTACCGTAATGCATGATCCCATGACCAGACACTTGGTCACTTTGAGCTCATTATGATGATGCATTACCGAGTGGGCCTAGAGATACCTCTCCGTCATACGGAGTGACAAATCCCAGTCTTGATCCGTGTCAACCCAACAGACACTTTCGGAGATACCCGTAGTATACCTTTATAGTCACCCAGTTACGTTGTGACGTTTGGTATACCCAGAGCACTCCTATGGTATCCGAGAGTTACACGATCTCATGGTCTAAGGAAAAGATACTTGACATTGTAAAAACTCTAGCAAACGAACTATACGATCTTGTGCTATGTTTAGGATTGGGTCTTGTCCATCACATCATTCTCCTAATGATGTGATCCCGTTATCAATGACATCCCCATGTTCATAGCCAGGAAACCATGACTATCTGTTGATCAATGAGCTAGTCAACTAGAGGCTCACTAGGGACACATTGTGGTCTATGTATTCACACATGTATTACGATTTCCGGATAATACAATTAAAGCATGAACAATAGACAATTATCATGAACAAGGAAATATAATAATCATTTTATTATTGCCTATAGGGCATATTTCCAACAGTCTCCCACTTGCACTAGAGTCAATCATCTAGTTACATTGTGATGAATCGAACACCCATGGAATTCTGGTGTTGATCATGTTTTGCTCTAGGGAGAGGTTTAGTCAACGGATCTGCTACATTCAGGTCCGTATGTACTTTACAAATCTCTATGTCTCCATTTTGAACACTTTCACGAATGGAGTTGAAGCGACGCTTGATATGCCTGGTCTTCCTGTGAAACCTGGGCTCCTTGGCAAGGGCAATAGCTCCAGTGTTGTCACAGAAGAGAGACATCGGGCCCGACGCATTGGGTATGACTCCTAGGTCGGTAATGAACTCCTTCACCCAGACTGCTTCGTGTGCTGCCTCCGAGGCTGCCATGTACTCCGCTTCACATGTAGATCCCGCCACAATGCTTTGCTTGCAACTGCACCAGCTTACTGCCCCACCATTCAAAATATACACGTATCCGGTTTGTGACTTAGAGTCATCCAGATCTGTGTCGAAGCTAGCGTCGACGTAACCCTTTACGACGAGCTCTTCGTCACCTCCATAAACGAGAAACATTTCCTTAGTCCTTTTCAGGCACTTCAGGATATTCTTGACCGCTGTCTAGTGTTCCTTGCCGGGATTACTTTGGTACCTACCTACCAAACTTACGGCAAGGTTTACATCAGGTCTGGTACACAGCATGGCATACATAATAGAACCTATGGCTGAGGCATAGGGGATGACACTCATCTCTTCTATATCTTCTGCCGTGGTCGGACATTGAGTTGAGCTCAATTTCACACCTTGCAACACAGGCAAGAACCCCTTCTTAGACTGATCCATATTGAACTTCTTCAATATCTTATCAAGGTATGTGCTTTGTGAAAGACCTATGAGGCGTCTTGATCTATCTCTATAGATCTTGATGCCTAATATATAAGCAGCTTCTCCAAGGTCCTTCATTGAAAAACTCTTATTCAAGTAGGCCTTAATGCTGTCCAAAAGCTCTATATCATTTCCCATCAAAAGTATGTCATCTACATATAATATGAGAAATGCTACAGAGCTCCCACTCACTTTCTTGTAAACGCAGGCTTCTCCATAAGTCTGCATAAACCCAAACACTTTGATCATCTCATCAAAGCGAATGTTCCAACTCCGAGATGCTTGCACCAGCCCATAAATCGAGCGTTGGAGCTTGCACACCTTGTCAGCATTCTTAGGATCAACAAAACCTTCCGGCTGCATCATATACAGTTCTTCCTTAAGATAACCGTTAAGGAATGCCGTTTTGACGTCCATTTGCCATATCTCATAATCATAGTATGCGGCAATTGCTAACATGATTCGGACGGACTTCAGCTTTGCTACAGGAGAGAATGTCTCATCGTAGTCAACCCCTTGAACTTGTCGATAACCCTTAGCGACAAGCCTAGCTTTATAGATGGTCACATTACCATCCGCGTCTGTCTTCTTCTTAAAGATCCATTTATTTTCTATGGCTCGCCGATCATCGGGCAAGTCAGTCAAAGTCCATACTTCGTTTTCATACATGGATCCTATCTCGGATTTCATGGCTTCCAGCCATTTGTCGGAATCCGGGCCCGCCATCGCTTCTTCATAGTTCGAAGGTTCACCGTTGTCTAACAACATGATTTCCAAGACAGGGTTGCCGTACCACTCTGGTGCGGAACGTGTCCTTGTGGACCTTCGAAGTTCGGTAGGAGCTTGATCAGAAGTATCTTGATCATCATCATTAACTTCCTCTCTAATTGGTGCAGGCACCACAGGAACATTTTCCTGAGTTGCGCCACTTTCCGGTTCAAGAGGTAATACTTCATCAAGTTCTACTTTCCTCCCACTTACTTCTTTCGAGAGAAACTCCTTCTCTAGAAAGGATCCATTCTTGGCAACAAAGATCTTGCCTTCGGATCTGAGGTAGAAGGTATACCCAATAGTTTCTTTAGGGTATCCTATGAAGACGCATTTTTCCGACTTGGGTTCGAGCTTTTCAGGTTGAAGTTTCTTGACATAAGCATCGCATCCCCAAACTTTTAGAAATGATAGCTTAGGCTTCTTCCCAAACCATAATTCATACGGTGTCGTCTCAATGGATTTCGACGGAGCCCTATTTAAAGTGAATGCGGCAGTCTCTAAAGCATAGCCCCAAAATGACAACGGTAAATCGGTAAGAGACATCATAGATCGCACCATATCTAATAGAGTGCGATTACGACATTCGGACACACCATTACGCTGAGGTGTTCCAGGCGGCGTGAGTTGTGAAACTATTCCACATTTTCTTAAGTGTGTACCAAATTCGTGACTCAAGTATTCTCCTCCACGATCTGATCACAAAAACTTGATTTTTCTGTCACGTTGATTCTCAACCTCACTCTGAAATTCTTTGAACTTTTCAAAGGTTTCAGACTTGTGTTTCATTAAGTAGATATACCCATATCTACTCAAGTCATCAGTGAGGGTGAGAACATAACGATAGCCACCATGAGCCTCAACACTCATTGGACCGCACACATCAGTATGTATGATTTCCAATAGGTTGGTTGCTCGCTCCATTGTTCCTGAGAACGGAGTCTTAGTCATCTTACCCATGAGGCATGGTTCGCACGTGTCAAATGATTCGTAATCAAGAGACTCTAAAAGTCCATCTGAATGGAGCTTCTTCATGCGTTTGACACCTATGTGACCAAGGCGGCAGTGCCACAAGTATGTGGGACTATCATTATCGACCTTACATCTTTTGGTATTCACACTATGAACATGTGTAGCAATACGCTTGAGATTCATTATGAATAAACCATTCACCATAGGAGCATGACCATAAAACATATCTCTCATATAAATAGAACAACCATTATTCTCGGATTTAAATGAGTAGCCATCTCGTATTAAACGAGATCCTGACACAATGTTCATGCTCAAACTTGGCACTAAATAACAATTATCGAGGTTCAAAACTAATCCCGTAGGTAAATGTAGAGGTAGCGTGCTGACGGCGATCACATCGACCTTGGAACCATTCCCGACGCGCATCGTCACCTCGTCCTTTGCCAGTCTCCGTTTATTTCGCAGCTCCTGCTTTGAGTTACAAATATGAGCAACTGCACCGGTATCAAATACCCAGGAGCTACTACGAGTACTGGTAAGGTACACATCAATTACATGTATATCACATATACCTTTCGTTTTGCCGGCCTTCTTGTCCGCTAAGTATTTGGGGCAGTTTCGCTTCCAGTGACCACTTCCCTTGCAATAAAAACACTCAGTCTCGGGCTTGGGTCCATTCTTTGGCTTCTTCCCGGCAGCTTGCTTACCGGGCGCGGCAACTCCCTTGCCGTCCTTCTTGAAGTTCTTCTTACCCTTGCCTTTCTTGAACTTAGTGGTTTTATTCACCATCAACACTTGATGGTCCTTTTTGACTTATACCTCCGCTGATTCCAGCATTGCAAATACTTCAGGAATGGTCTTTTCCATCCCCCGCATATTGAAGTTCATCACAAAGCTCTTGTAGCTTGGTGGAAGCGACTGGAGGATTCTGTCAATGACCGCGTCATCCGGGAGATTAACTCCCAGCTGAGTCAAGCGGTTATGTAACCCAAACATTGTGAGTATGTGCTCACTGACAGAACTATTTTCGTCCATCTTACAGCTGAAGAACTTGTCGGAGACTTCATATCTCTCGACCCGGGCATGAGCTTGGAAAACCATTTTCAGCTCTTCGAACATCTCATATGCTCTGTGTCGCTCAAAACGCTTTTGGAGCCCCGGTTCTAAGCTGTAAAGCATGCCGCACTGAACGAGGGAGTAATCATCAGCACATGTCTGCCAAGCGTTCATAACGTCTTGGTTCTGTGGGAGGGGTGCGTCACCTAGCGGTGCTAGTAGGACATAATCTTTCTTGGCAGCTATGAGCATGATCCTCAGGTTCCGGACCCAGTTCGTATAGTTGCTGCCATCGTCTTTCAGCTTGGTTTTCTCTAGGAACGCGTTGAAGTTGAGGACAACATTGGCCATTTGATCTACAAGACATATTGTAAAGATTTTAGACTAAGTTCATGATTATTAAGTTCATCTAATCAAATTATATAATGAACTCCTACTTAGATAGACATCCCTCCAGTCATCTAAGTATAACATGATCCGAGTTAACTAGGCCGTGTCCGATCATCACGTGAGACGGACTAGTCAACATCGGTGAACATCTTCATGTTGATCGTATCTTCTATACGACTCATGCTTGACCTTTCGGTCTTCTGTGTTCCGAGGCCATGTCTGTATATGCTAGGCTCGTCAAGTCAACCTAAGTGTTTGCATGTGTAAATCTGTCTTACACCTGTTGTATGTGAATGTTGGAATCTATCACACCCGATCATCACGTGGTGCTTCGAAACAACGAACTGTCGCAACGGTGCACAATTAGGGGGAACACTTTCTTGAAATTATTATGAGGGATCATCTTATTTACTACTGCCATTTTAAGTAAACAAGATGCAAAAACATGATAAACATCACATGCAATCAAATAATAATAGTGACATGATGTCACATCCCTAGCTTCTGGTGCTGTCTGGTGTGTGCATCATGTTTAAATTCAAATGAAAATTTGAATTGGGGAATTTTCAAAAGCCTCAGAATCCTTTAAAAAAAATGATCAAGATAAAAATTGCTTCAAATAAGTCCAAGAAAATGTTCCTGTTATCCTCTGGAAATATTGGCAAGAGGCAAAATCCAAACCAATATTTTTGGTGTCTCAGAAACATTTAATTTGGGCATTTGAATTAAATCAATAATTATTTGAATTGGATTTATATCTACTATTAAATAAATATAGGTCCAATAATTCTGAAATATTTTGTGGAGCATTGTTTTAATTCTTTTAGCTCCTAAAAATATTGTCAGAAGCAAAATAAATTGAATTGGTTTCAAAACCAAATTCAAAACAAACCTGCAAAATAGAAAACTGAAATAATTAGAAAAAGGAGAGAGAGAGTCTTACCTGGCCCCTTACCTGGCTGGCCCAGTGGACAGCCCAGCCCACTGGCCTGGTGCCAGTCGTCCTCTACCTCTGCCAGTAGGCAGAGGAGGGAGACAGCGCACGCGCGCGCCGTGGCGCCACGCCACCTCCCTGCCTGCCTGCGTCCCTCGCCACCGCGGCACCTCGGGCCTTCTCTTCGGCGCCGCCTCGAACCCCTGGACCCCCTCACTCATCCCCTTCTCCTGCTCTCCCTCTCGCTCCGCACCTCGGGCCCGAACGGAGCCGCCGCCACCGACGCCGATTGCCGCAGCCACCGTGCACCCCTAGCCTCGCCGATGCACCCAGGAGCTCCGCCTCGACCCCCTCTTCCTCCCCACCGATCCACAGCCCTCCGGAAGCCCTGCATCGCCGCCATCGCCGTCTTCTTCTACCTCGAACCCGCCGGCCATCTTCGTCAAATTCGCCGGCTCCGGACCGTCCCCGACCTCGCCGAGCATCTCTTCGTGACCGTGGTGAGCCCTCGGTCCTCTTCCGCCTAATCCCGCCTTCGTTTGCTTGCCGTAGCCGCCGCCCCCTTGCTCACCGTAGCCGTCGCCGCGCGGGCTCGTCGCCGGCGAAGCCCCGGTGACCAAATGGCCCCGCGCGTGCGTCCGTTGCACTCGCAACGACCCGTGGAGTAACGCTAGCGTGGCAGCTAGCTCGTTTGCAAGCCGCAGCGCTAACCCCGCACCCACCCGAGCTCCGGCCGCCGCCTCGCTCGCCGCCGGCACCGATTCCGGCCGCCCCGAGCGCAACTGACTCCACCAAGAGCTTCGGCTCGTCCCCAGCTCCTCCTAGATGCCCTCCGCGGCCCATTTGGTCGCCGGAGTGGCCAAAACCACTCTCGCCGCCGCGTCGGGCTCGCCGGCGGCTAAACGCCGGCAGCCGACTTTGACTTTGACCACGGGTGGGCCCCGGTTGACTCTCCCGAGTCAATGACAGGTGGGGCCCAGCCCTGTTAACTATTAGGATTAGTTTAATTAATTTTAGTTAAGCTAATCACACTGACATGTGGGTCCCAGTGTCAGGTTTGACCTGGACCCGGTCTGTTGACCTGCTGAGGTCAGCATGACGCAATGATGACGCAGATAATCATTTTCTAAAATAATTCAGAAAATCCAGAAAATTATATAAACTTCTAAAAATCATAGAAAATTAACCGTAACTCCAAATTAAATAATTTATATATGAAAAATTATCAGAAAAATTCAAGGAATCCATCTGTACCATTTTCATGCATGTTAGAACAACTTATAGCTGCTGTTTAGCACAAATCATATAAAGGGCATTTAAATAATCACATATGGAGTTTAAATTTGAATCTTGTATTCAAACCAACCCCATTTAACTTGTTGCTAGATGCATTAGCCCAAAACACATTCATTTTGCCATGTCATGATCATGCATCATATTGTGCATTGCATTGATTGTGTTTCTTTCTGTGTTGCCGGTATTTGTCCCCTCTCGATAGACGTGATACCGATGATGTGATCGTTGACACTGATGAAGACTCAATGTTATCTTCAAAAGTGCCAGGCAAGCAAAACCCCCTTGTTCATTCCGATACAATCCCACTCTCTCGCTCCTGCTCTCTTTTACTGCATTAGGACAACAACGATTCAACTGTTACTTGCTGCGGTAGCTGAACCCCTTTATCCTTTGCATGACCTGTCATTGCCACAGTAAATAGATAAAACCCACTAGCATGAGTAGGAGTTGTTTGAGCCCTGATGTGCCTACTCATTCATGTTTGTTTGTCATGCCTGCTATTGCTTAGAGTTGAGTCAGATCTGATTCATCGGGGATGAATCAGAGGCGTGTGAACTTGTCCTACTGTGTGTGAGCTAAGTGTGTGAACACGATTTGGTAAAGGTAGCGGTGAGAGGCCATGTAGGAGTACATGGTGGGTTGTCTCATTGCAGCCGTCCTCAGGAACTGAGTTCTGTGTTTGTGATCCATGATTCAGCTACTACCACGCATTGGGCCCGAAACCAATGGACCCTCTCGGCTTCTTGATCACCCTTGTCCTCTGTCCAGGAGTTGCAAGTAGTTTCTGGTGTTTGTAGTATGCTGGAGGCCGTGGGCAGCGCTGATCGTAGGGGTGGGCTGTGATGCGGTAGGCACGTGGCACGGTGTACCGGGCGCCCGTTTGGTGTCTCGGGAACCCTGTTCACATCGTTTGGGGCTGTGAGCGAAACTCCAGCCGGATCTCCTCATGGATGGAACCCGAATAGGCGATAAACCTGGACTAGAGACTTGAGTGATTAGGTAGGTCGTGGCCGACACCCACGTTGGGCTTCCGCTTGAAGGTTGCCGAGTACATGTCGTGTAAACGGCGGTAAGTGGTGAGAGCGTGTGTGAAGGAGTACACCCCTGCAGGGTTAACATCATCTATTCGAATAGCCGTGTCCGCGGAAAAGGACTTCTGGGTTGCTTATATCAGTTCATAGACAAGTGAAAGTGGATACTCTAAAATACGCAAGATAAGCGTGAGTGCTATGGATGGCGTTCTCGTAGGGAGACGGGAGCGGATCCATAGTGGTGTATTGATATGGTGAATATGTGGACTCGTGTGCGCCACCTCAAAGAGTTACTTGCAGTCGTAGTTCAGGATAGCCACCGAGTCAAAGCTGGCTTGCTGCAGTTAAACCCCACCATCCCTTTGTTGATAATGATGCATATGTAGATAGTTCTGATGTAAGTCTTGCTGGGTACATTTGTACTCACGTTTGCCTATTTTATGTTTTTGCAGAGAGACTTCAGTCTCACTAGTATTTCCACGTGGTCTTCGACGTTTAGCTTGTTACCTCAGCTACGATCTTGTGCCTCGGCAGGATTTGGTAGATAGTCAGGCTTCTCAGCCTTTTTCATTTATAGATGTCTGTACTCAGACATGATAGCTTCCGCTTGTGCTTGATTTGTATGCTCTGAATGTTGGGTCATGAGACCCATGTTTGTAATATCTCGCTCCTCGGAGCCTATTGAATAAATACTTGAGTCGTAGAGTCATGTTGTGATGCCATGTTGTATTTGCACATATCGAGCATATTGTGTGTATGTTATTGAAATGCTTGGTATGTGTGGGATCTGACCATCTAGTTGTTTATCTTTAGTAGCCTCTCTTACGGGGAAATGTCTCCTAGTGTTTCCACCGAGCCATGGTAGCTTGCTACTGCTCCGGAACACTTAGGCTGGCCGGCATGTGTCCTTCTTCGTTCCTGTGTCTGTCCCTTCGGGGAAATGTCACGCGGTGAATACCGGAGTCCTGTTAGCCGCTACAGCCCGGTTCACCGGAGTCCTGCTAGCCCAGTGCTACAACCTGGATTCACTCGCTGATGACCGACACGTTCGATGCTGGGTCATGGATGCCTGTCCCTGTAAGTCTGTGCCGCTTTGGGTTTACGACTAGCCATGTCAGCCCGGGCTCCTTATCATATGGATGCTAGCGACACTGTCATATACGTGTGCCAAAAGGCGCAAACGGTCCCGGGCAAAGGTAAGGCGACACCCGTGGGAATACCGTGCGTGAGGCCGCAAAGTGATATGAGGTGTTACATGCTAGATCGATGTGGCATTGAGTCGGGGTCCTGACAGCGTTGGTATCAGAGCTTGACTGCCTGTAGGATTACCAAGCCAAACTGGTCGAAGTTGAGTCTAGAAATTCTTTAGTTATATAAGGGAATTGATTGTGGGATGGAACGTAAGGCTCTTTTTACTCCTTATACCTCATGCCCTTCTGATCTGAGTCATCTTATCTTTCCTGCGGGGATTAAGAACTAGGCTATCTCTTCTTTCTATTAGGATCACGTGTTACTAATCAGTAAACTTATAAGAATGTTGGATTTAAGTCTCAGTTCAGTTCCTACTACTTCCGTATGTTAATTGTTGATCTCGGAACCTTGATATTGTGCTTCTGAGTGGTTATGCCACCATTTTTGTGATTGTCTCAAATCTTTTTGAGCAATTATAGCCGTTATGCTGTCCGAGTCATCCCAGGTTTCTAAATAGTCCGATGCATTTGCAAATCCCTTCCTTCTGTTTCCGATGTTCCCATGGGCCAGATTAACCACACTAATCGGTGTGTTGAGGTAATTATTGCCTCGACATATATGTTGGAATTATTATTATGACCCTAAGTGCTTAGGGGATCATCTAGTGGTCTAGCCATGATTTGTGTCCTAGTGTGATGATTCTGGCCATCATTCTCGAAAGCATCCCGTGATGCTACCTAGTAGTAGGTATTCTACTCCTTGGGTTTTGAACCCGAGATTCACTCTACTTAAATCATGTTGATAGTGTTGCTCGTTCCTTTAGGTTATTAGTAACCTTTGCATTAGTCCTCGATGTTCGTGGTATTCCTTTCCTCCAAATACTATGAACCGCTTATGGCAGATGTTCCTCGCTGATTGAAAGATCACAATCAGAGTGCTCTCGATGGGTTCTCGATTCTACATTGTGACTCTGCCAGTTCTACCTTTCTGCATGGGTTATCCGGAAGAAATATGTTGAACTTGGTTCGACATACTAATCTATGCATCCACAACTCAGAAAATTATATGTTCCTTTGAGTTGTTCTCTTTAGTTGCATTCTGACCCTCGTCTATCAATTGATAGTCAAGAGTATGCGTGCGTTCGTTTCTCGATGTCTATTACTCTTGTGGTCCGTCAAGCCATTCTATCGCAGAATGACTAGGAGAAACAAACTCCAGTACCTCTTCCATATCCAGGATTGGGTCAAAGAAGTTGTGCCCCACAGAACAAATCGCTAATCCAGCTTTTGGTTCTGTTCTACCTTGGAGTATTACCCCCTTTATGTCAGAATTATCACGAGAATTGCACCAACTCTCATGAATTTTGACGAAGTGATACTTCTCACCATCATTAGTCATTCCTCGGCCCTCGTGTTGATGCAACCGGAATACCGACAAATGAATTGTGATCTGTGAAATCAATACTGCTAGCAACTCTGTTGCTTGGTAGTTAAAGGATAATAATTTCATTCTTAGTATGTTGGTTTTCGAATCATCCTTCTAAGACTGATCGTGCTACCTAGTCCTTATTTCGGTGCACCCTTCGATTGATGAGTTAGGATCTTGTCAAGTCCTCACTCATTTGATTATATCGTCTTGCCCTCAAAAGCGAGATTGTTCTCGAGCTTAGTAACATACCGGTGGTTCGTGATTTTCTGAATGTCTTCTCGGAAGTATCACCAGGTCGTCACCTGACCGATATGTTAAGCCCGTGATCAAGTTGGTTTCTTATGAACCACCTTCTTTCCAAGAATCGGTGTTAGATATCCCTGAGCTAGTTGGTTAAGCTGGACAACAACTTGGAGAGTTGGAAGATAAAAGCTTGTCTGACTTAGTTCATTCCAAAGGGATATTCTTGTGTAGTGTGTGTTGAAGAAAGATGATATCTTCATCGATTGGTCCTTGTGATCAGTTGCTGGACCTATTGTCTTATCAATCCTTTGATTTGAGTGTGGGCTATCGTCAAATCAAATCAGTACCAACGATGCTCGTAAATTTGTCTTATTCATGGTTGATCCCTCGAGCATACACCATTACATCTTTGGTCTGACCAATGCTATCACCGTGTTCACTTAACTATGGAATTCCTTTTAAAAGGAAAACCCGGATGAATTGTTGTTGAGCCCATTGACAACATCCTTATCTCCTCCATGATTTTGTTGAGCATTAAGCTAGTGTTGGAAATTTTTGAAAGCATTTGTTCATGCTAGCTCATGAAGCATATGTTTGGATGAAGGTAGTGACTTCCTTTAATTCATGTGCATCTGATGCAAGTTGCCGCCGTGGATTCGAGAAAGTCAATGTTGCTTTCTTTGGAATCATTCCAAATCAGTCATGCACACGTGCGAAAAATGCTGTGGTTTGAAGACTTGCAACCTTCAATCTATATGTATCCCTAGCACACCAAGCCACTGATTGATTTGTTCAAGGAGAAGGAGTTCCTTCATAAGAGCTAATCCGGACTTATGAAAGAACTTCGATACCCTCGTTGATGGTTCCCCCTCCTGAACTCGGTAGTGTTTTATTATAAGACTACCACGTGGTCATGCTTGTCTGGGACAACGTGTTCACATGTTTGTAGCAGAACCAGCTCATGTTTTGGAGCTTGCTATCGTAGTTCATCTCCCGAGAATCCCGCAACGTCATCTCGTCGATTTGTGTTGCAAACTTTCATTTTTCTTCCTAAGACTCGATGAGCCTGGAATATCCTAACACCAACCAGAGCTGAATCTCAGGCAGATATGATGGTTGGAACATTTCCCTAAGAACTATAATATTGGTCTCTCGATAACCGGTAAGGTGGATGTCGTGGCCAACACACCCATCTGGTAGACCTATTATTATAGTATCTTGTTTGAGGAAGTTGGCCACCCCCCCCCATAGGGATTTCGTAGGATTTACTCCCTAGTTGCCCCTATGGATTTTTGTGTTCCCGAAGTCCGACCTTTTACTTGATGTTTTAGATATCAAACCATATCTATGAATGGGTTATACTAGCACATCAAGGAGAACATTAGAAGCGGAGTGATAAATGTCTCTCGGTCGATCATCCAGATTTTATTTGCTTGGCCTCGCTAAGGTGAAATATGAGAAAGTGTTATCCTCCTTCGCATCTGCATCGTCCATCGCTATTCATCATGGTAGTATGTTGTGTTGTCAGCACCCTTGACGCGGTTGTTGATAAAACCTTGATGATTGTGGAAATGCTCAAGTTCTTGAGAGCACGCACAAGCGCTACGTCTTATCTTCGGCACTAACTGGGGATCCTCTCCGTTTCCTCGGCAATGCTATGATCTTTTCAAACAGTGAACTCACTCTCTTTTGTTGGGTTCTTCCCCAGTTACCAGAATCATTCCCAGCATTTGCATTTTGTTCCCAGCTTGCACCGCCAATGTGCCATTCTACCATGAGTCTCTTCCATTTCCGGTGATAAGCAAATTCATCCATTACGTTGTCTTCAACAAGGTAATCCACATCATCCAAGTCCGAGTATGCCGTTCTACCGACCCCCTCCAAACGATCGCTCGAGAATTGCCTTAGGCTGGTTTAAAGAGTTTCAATGATCTCTGAATCAAAAGTAATTCTTTTTGCCACTTAAGGGGATATCTCTACGAGTCACCTTCCCTAAGGTGTATCGTTATGGTATCATGGCAACTCAACTCCTCGCTACGTTGACAATCGTTTACCACCTTCTTAGGTATGAAATTGTTGTCTACCTAGTGAACCTTCGTCATCCGTTTCTTCCACCCCTATTGATGTGTATCTCGTGTCTCAACCCGAAAGATGGTTCTATGTCTCATTCCGTAAGTTAATCTTGAGTTGTTCGATCTTCGAGGAGATCGACCCTTCTAGAGTCTCCTTTCCCCCCCCCCTGTCATGTTGACAGGATTTCTCAGAGCAAGACGACAAGACAAAGATGGTGTTCAAATCAACGTTCATTTGAAGTGCACCCTGGATCGTGAACATTATACTAGTTGCGTTTCCCCTTCACCTTACCCTACGCTTGAATCTCGAGACGAGATTCTTGTTTAGTGGGGGTGAGTTGTCACATCCCTAGCTTCTGGTGCTGTCTGGTGTGTGCATCATGTTTAAATTCAAATGAAAATTTGAATTGGGGAATTTTCAAAAGCCTCAGAATCCTTTAAAAAAAATGATCAAGATAAAAATTGCTTCAAATAAGTCCAAGAAAATGTTCCTGTTATCCTCTGGAAATATTGGCAAGAGGCAAAATCCAAACCAATATTTTTGGTGTCTCAGAAACATTTAATTTGGGCATTTGAATTAAATCAATAATTATTTGAATTGGATTTATATCTACTATTAAATAAATATAGGTCCAATAATTCTGAAATATTTTGTGGAGCATTGTTTTAATTCTTTTAGCTCCTAAAAATATTGTCAGAAGCAAAATAAATTGAATTGGTTTCAAAACCAAATTCAAAACAAACCTGCAAAATAGAAAACAGAACAGAAAAAAATAAAAGGAGTAGAACTTACCTGGCCTTACCTGGCGCAGCCCACCTGGCAGCCCACTGGCCGGCCCAGCACTGTGCTGGCCCGTGCCAGCCACCTGCTTCCTCTTGCCAGGCAGGCAGAGAGGAGCGCGCCCGCGCACGCCGAGCTCGCCACGCAGCTCCCTGGCCGCCTGCCTCGCCTGGACAGCGTGGCGACGCCTCGAAGCCACTCCTCGGCACTGCCCCGACCCCTCCGACACCCCATTCTCCCCCTGGCTCTCTCCCTCGTCCTCTCCCGTTATGCCCGAGCGCAGCCGTCGCCGCCGCTTGCCGCTGCCGCGACCACCGCCGTCCCCTCGTCCCATGACCATGCCCAGCAGCTCCGAAATCGAGCACCCCATCCCCACGCCGAAGGAAACAACCCGGAGGGCTCTGCTTCGTCGCCATCGACCCGTCTTCAACCTCGGGACACCGGAGATCGTCATCGCCGTTCCGTCGCCTCTGAGCCGTCCCCGAGCGCGCTGAGCCTCCCTACGACATCACCGTGAGCCCCTGAGTTTTTCCCCTCACCTCCCCCTCTCGCTAGCTTCCTCTAGCCACCGCCCCACGAGCTCCCGAGGCCGCCGTCCGCCATGGCCGACCTCCTGCTCACCGCTGAGCTTACCACGCCCAGCTGTGCTATCCACCGTGCTCCCTGGGCCCCCCAGATGCGGCCTAGCTACCTGGTTCCCTCGAGGGCGAGCCATAGCCCTGCGCCCGTGCACCACCGAGCTCCGGCCACCACACTTGTCGCCATTGCCGTCGCTACGGGCCGCCATAGCCACTGCTGCTTGCACTGCTCGATGCGGACGAGCACGGGCAACGCGTAGATGCCCTCCGCCACGCTTTTGGTGGCCGGAGGAGCGATCCCGAAGCCCTCCGCCGTGCCTGTTGCCGCCGGCGTTGAGCCGCCGGCCTGTTTGGGCCATTTGACCGGGGTTTGACCTCCCCCTGTGTCACTGACATGCGGGACCAGCCCGCCTAATTAATCTAGGTTAGTTTAAGTTAAAACGCTAACTAACCCAGTTAGTTAGGTTAGTCACTGACACGGAGGACCCACTGGTCAGTTTGACCTGGGCTGCCCGTTGACTCGCTTACGTCATGCTGACGTAGTGCTGACGCAGTAAATTCTTTTCTGGATTTATTTTTATATAGGAAATTCCAGAAAATAGCTAAAACTTCTAAAATTCATAGAAATTCAACCGTAACTCCAAATTAAATAATTTATATATGAAAAATTATCAGAAAAATTCAAGGAATCCATCTGTACCATTTTCATGCATGTTAGAACAACCTATAGCTGCTGTTTAGCACAAATCAATTAAATGGCATTTGAATAATCACATATGGAGTTTGAATTTGAATTTTGTATTCAAACCAACTCCATTTAATCTGGTTTTAGTTGCATTAGCCCAACACACATTCATTTTACCATGTCATGATCATGCATCATATTGTGCATTGCATTGATTGTGTTCCTTTCTGTATTTGCCGGTAATTGTCCCCTCTCGATAGACGTGTACCGATGATGTGATCATTGACACTGATGAAGACTCAATGCTATCTTCAGAAGTGCCAGGCAAGCAAAACCCCCTTGTTCATTCCGATACAATCCTACTCTCTCGCTCCTGCTCTCTTTTACTGCATTAGGACAACACCGATTCATCTGTTACTTGCTGCGGTAGCTGAACCCTTTGTCCTTTGCATGACCTGTCATTGCCACAGTAAATAGATGAAACCCACTAGCATGAGTAGGAGTTGTTTGAGCCCTGATGTGCCTACTCATTCATGTTTGTTTGTCATGCCTGCTATTGCTTAGAGTTGAGTCAGGTCTGGTTCATCGGGGATGAATCAGAGGTGTGTGAACATGTCCTACTGTGTGTGAGCTAAGTGGTGAACACGATGTGGTAAAGGTAGCGGTGAGAGGCCATGTAGGAGTACATGGTGGGTTGTCTCATTGCAGCCGTCCTCAGGAACTGAGTTCTGTGTTTGTGATCCATGATTCAGCTACTACCATACATTGGGCCCTGAAATATGACCCCGCTCGACTTCTTATTCACCCTTGTCCTCTGTCCAGGAGTTGCAAGTAGTTTCTGGTGTTTGTAGTATGCTGGAGGCCGTGGACAGCGCTGACCGTAGGGGTGGGCTGTGATGCGGTAGGCACGTGGCCGGGTATACCGGGCGCCCGTTTGGTGTCACGGAACCCTGTTCACATCGTTTGGGGCTGTGAGCGAAACTCCGGCCGGATCTCCTCATGGATGGAACCCGAATAGGCGATAAACCTGGACTAGAGACTTGAGTGTTTAGGTAGGTCGTGGTCTACACCCACGTTGGCTTTCGCTTGAAGTCTGCCGAGCACATGTCGTGTGCAGACGCTAAGTGGTGGAAACATGTATGAAGAAGTACACCCTGCAGGGTTAACATCATCTATTCGAATAGCCGTGTCCGCGGAAAAGGACTTCTGGGTTGCTTATATCAGTTCATAGACAAGTGAAAGTGGATACTCTAAAATACGCAAGATAAGCGTGAGTGCTATGGATGGCGTTCTCGTAGGGAGACGGGAGCGGATCCATAGTGGTGTATTGATATGGTGAATATGTGGACTCGTGTGCGCCACCTCAAAAGAGTTACATTGCAGTCGTAGTTTAGGATAGCCACCGAGTCAAAGCTGGCTTGCTGCAGTTAAACCCCACCACCCCTTTGTTGATAATGATGCATATGTAGTTAGTTCTGATGTAAGTCTTGCTGGGTACATTTGTACTCACGTTTGCCTATTTTATGTTTTTGCAGAGAGACTTCGGTCTCGCTAGTAGTTCCGCGTGGACTTCGACGTTTAGCTTGTTACCTCAGCTACGATCTTGTGCCCTCGGCAGGATCTGATAGATAGTCAGGCTTCTCAGCCTTTTTCATTTATAGATGTCTGTACTCAGACATGATAGCTTCCGCTTGTGCTTTGACTTGTATGCTCTGAATGTTGGGTCGTGAGACCCCTGTTTGTAATATCTCGCTCCTCGGAGCCTATTGATTAAATACTTGAGTTGTAGAGTCATGTCGTGATGCCATGTTGTATTTGCACATATCGAGCATATTGTGTGTATGTTATTGAAATGCTTGGTATGTGTGGGATCTGGCTATCTAGTTGTTTATCCTTAGTAGCCTCTCTTACCGGGAAATGTCTCCTAGTGTTTCACTGAGCCATGGTAGCTTGCTACTGCTCCGGAACACTTAGGCTGGCCGGCATGTGTCCTTCTTCGTTCCTGTGTCTGTCCCTTCGGGGAAATGTCACGCGATGAATACCGGAGTCCTGTTAGCCGCTACAGCCCGGTTCACCGGAGTCCTGCTAGCCCAGTGCTACAGCCTGGATTCACTCGCTGATGACCGACACGTTCGATGCTGGGTCATGGATGCATGTCCCTGTAAGTCTGTGCCGCTTTGGGTTTACGACTAGCCATGTCAGCCCGGGCTCCTTATCATATGGATGCTAGCGACACTGTCATATACGTGTGCCAAAAGGCGCAAACGGTCCCGGGCAAAGGTAAGGCGACACCCGTGGGAATACCGTGCGTGAGGCCGCAAAGTGATATGAGGTGTTACATGCTAGATCGATGTGGCATTGAGTCGGGGTCCTGACAGCGTTGGTATCAGAGCTTGACTGCCTGTAGGATTACCAAGCCAAACTGGTCGAAGTTGAGTCTAGAAATTCTTTAGTTATATAAGGGAATTGATTGTGGGATGGAACGTAAGGCTCTTTTTACTCCTTATACCTCATGCCCTTCTGATCTGAGTCATCTTATCTTTCCTGCGGGGATTAAGAACTAGGATATCTCTTCTTTCTATTAGGATCACGTGTTACTAATCAGTAGACTTATAAGATTGTTGGATTTAAGTCTCAGTTCAGTTCCTACTACTTCCGTATGTTAATTGTTGATCTCGGAACCTTGATATTGTGCTTCTGAGTGGTTATGCCACCATTTTTGTGATTGTCTCAAATCTTTTTGAGCAATTATAGCCGTTATGCTGTCCGAGTCATCCCAGGTTTCTAAATAGTCCGATGCATTTGCAAATCCCTTCCTTCTGTTTCCGATGTTCCCATGGGCCAGATTAACCACACTAATCGGTGTGTTGAGGTAATTATTGCCTCGACATATATGTTGGAATTATTATTATGACCCTAAGTGCTTAGGGGATCATCTAGTGGTCTAGCCATGATTTGTGTCCTAGTGTGATGATTCTGGCCATCATTCTCGAAAGCATCCTGTGATGCTACCTAGTAGTAGGTATTCTACTCCTTGGGTTTTGAACCCGAGATTCACTCTACTTAAATCATGTTGATAGTGTTGCTCGTTCCTTTAGGTTATTAGTAACCTTTGCATTAGTCCTCGATGTTCGTGGTATTCCTTTCCTCCAAATACTATGAACCGCTTATGGCAGATGTTCCTCGCTGATCGAAAGATCACAATCAGAGTGCTCTCGATGGGTTCTCGATTCTACATTGTGACTCTGCCAGTTCTACCTTTCTGCATGGGTTATCCGGAAGAAATATGTTGAACTTGGTTCGACATACTAATCTATGCATCCACAACTCAGAAAATTATATGTTCCTTTGAGTTGTTCTCTTTAGTTGCATTCTGACCCTCGTCTATCAATTGATAGTCAAGAGTATGCGTGCGTTCGTTTCTCGATGTCTATTACTCTTGTGGTCCGTCAAGCCATTCTATCGCAGAATGACTAGGAGAAACAAACTCCAGTACCTCTTCCATATCCAGGATTGGGTCAAAGAAGTTGTGCCCCACAGAACAAATCGCTAATCCAGCTTTTGGTTCTGTTCTACCTTGGAGTATTACCCCCTTTATGTCAGAATTATCACGAGAATTGCACCAACTCTCATGAATTTTGATGAAGTGATACTTCTCACCATCATTAGTCATGAATTTTGACGAAGTGAATACCGGAGTCCTGTTAGCCGCTACAGCCCGGTTCACCGGAGTCCTGCTAGCCCAGTGCTACAGCCTGGATTCACTCGCTGATGACCGACACGTTCGATGCTGGGTCATGGATGCATGTCCCTGTAAGTCTGTGCCGCTTTGGGTTTACGACTAGCCATGTCAGCCCGGGCTCCTTATCATATGGATGCTAGCGACACTGTCATATACGTGTGCCAAAAGGCGCAAACGGTCCCGGGCAAAGGTAAGGCGACACCCGTGGGAATACCGTGCGTGAGGCCGCAAAGTGATATGAGGTGTTACATGCTAGATCGATGTGGCATTGAGTCGGGGTCCTGACACATGATATGGCCAATATCACATAGCTCCTTTGATCTCCATCTTGGGGCTCCATGATCATCTTGTCACCGGCATGACACCATGATCTCCATCATCGTGTCTCCATGAAGTTGCTCGCCAACTATTACTTCTACTACTAAGGCTAACACGTTTAGAAATAAAGTAAAGTAATTTACATGGCGTTTCTCAATGACACGCAGGTCATACAAAAAATAAAGACAACTCCTATGGCTCCTGCCGGTTGTCATACTCATCGACATGCAAGTCGTGATTCCTATTACAAGAACATGATCTCATACATCAAATATATATCATTCATCATTCATCACAACTTTGGCCATATCACATCACAAAGCACTTGCTGCAAAAACAAGTTAGACGTCCTCTAATTGTTGTTGCAAGTTTTACGTGGCTGCAAAAGGGTTCTAGCAAGAACGTTTTCTTACCTACGTAATAGCCACAACGTGATTTGTCAACTTCTATTTACCCTTCATAAGGACCCTTTTCATCGAATCCGCTCCAACTAAAGTGGGAGAGACAGACACCCGCTAGCCACCTTATGCAACTAGTGCATGTCAGTCGGTGGAACCAGTCTCACGTAAGCGTACGTGTAAGGTCGGTCCGGGCCGCTTCATCCCACAATACCGCTGAATCAAGATAAGACTAGTAGCGGTAAGAAAGTTGACAACATCTACGCCCACAACAAATTGTGTTCCACTCGTGCAAGGAGAACTACGCATAGACCTAGCTCATGATGCCACTGTTGGGGAACGTTGCAGAAAACAAAAATTTTCCTACGGTTTCACCAAGATCCATCTATGAGTTCATCTAGCAACGAGTGATTGGATTGCATCTACATACCTTTGTAGATCACGCGCGTAAGCGTTCAAAGAACGGGGATGAGGAAGACGTACTCGACGTGATCCAAATCACCGGAGATCCTAGTGCCGAACGGACGGCACCTCCGTGTTCAACACACGTACGGTCAGCGTGACGTCTCCTCCTTCTTGATCCAGCAAGGGGGGAGGAGAAGTTGATGAAGATCCAGCAGCACGACGGCGTGGTGGTGGATGCAGGGCGTCACCGCAGCAGGGCTTCGCCGTTATACTACGAGAGGGAAAGGTGTAGCAGGGGAGAGGGAGGCGCCAAGACCCAAGGGTGCGGCTGCCCCTCCCTCCCCCCTTTATATAGGCTCCCCTAGGGGGGCGCCGGCCCTAGGAGATGGGATCTCCTAGGGGGGGGGGGGCGGCGGCCAAGGGTGGAGTAGCCCCCAAGGCAAGTGGGGCGCCCCCCACCCTAGGGTTTCCAACCCTAGGCGCAGGGGGTGGGCCTAAGGGGGTGCACCAGCCCACTATGGGCTGGTTCCCCTCCCCACTATGGCCCATGGGGCCCTTCGGGATGGGTGGCCCCACCCGGTGGACCCCCGGGACCCTTTCGGTGGTCCCGGTACAATACCGGTGACCCCGAAACTCTCCCGATGGCCGAAACTGCACTTCCTATATATAATTCTTCACCTCCGGACCATTCCGAAACTCTTCATGATGTCCAGGATCTCATCCGGGATTCCGAACAACTTTCGGGTTACTGCATATTCATATCTCTACAACCCTAGCGTCACCGAACCTTAAGTGTGTAGACCCTACGGGTTCGGGAGACATGTAGACATGACCGAGATGGCTCTCCGGTCAATAACCAACAGCGGGATCTGGATACCCATGTTGGCTCCCACATGCTCCTCGATGATCTCATCGGATGAACCACGATGTCAAGGATTCAAGCAACCCCGTATACAATTCCCTTTGTCAATCGGTACGTTACTTGCCCGAGATTCGATCGTCGGTATCCCAATACCTCGTTCAATCTCGTTACCGGCAAGTCACTTTACTCGTACCGTAATGCATGATCCCGTGACCAGACACTTGGTCACTTTGAGCTCATTATGATGATGCATTACCGAGTGGGCCCAGAGATACCTCTCCGTCATACGGAGTGACAAATCCCAGTCTTGATCCGTGTCAACCCAACAGACACTTTCGGAGATACCCGTAGTATACCTTTATAGTCACCCTATTACGTTGTGACATTTGGTATACCCAGAGCACTCCTACGGTATTCGAGAGTTACACGATCTCATGGTCTAAGAAAAAGATACTTGACATTGTAAAAACTCTAGCAAACGAACTATACGATCTTGTGCTATGTTTAGGATTGTGTCTTGTCCATCACATCATTCTCCTAATGATGTGATCCCGTTATCAATGACATCCCCATGTCCATAGCCAGGAAACCATGACTATCTGTTGATCAACGAGCTAGTCAACTAGAGGCTCACTAGGGGCACATTATGGTCTATGTATTCACACATGTATTACGATTTCCGGATAATACAATTAAAGCATGAACAATAGACAATTATCATGAACAAGGAAATATAATAATCATTTTATTATTTGCCTCTAGGGCATATTTCCAACAATGGGACCACACTGTAAAGCCCCATATGCGGCATTATTTTAAATACAAACATTTCGATTCATTTATAGAACAGAAGCACATATAGTACTGTTGGAACATATGACTTCGTATCATACACGCATTATCATATGTAGCGGACGTGTGCCGACAATGAGACCGCACTGTAAAGCCCCATATGCGACATTATTTTAAATACGGACATTTCAATCCATTTCTAGGATAGAAGCATATATAGTATCGCTGAAACATACAACTTCATATCATACACACATTGTCTCGTATGTCCCGGACTTTACAAGTTGAATGTCTCAACATTTTCACTACCAAAGAGCCAACATTTTAAAACATTATAACTGGGCACCCTAGAAGCTCCCTCAGGCTATCAGCCTTCGGAGCCGTCTGATTTCAAATAATGATCGTCTCTGGCCGTTGGATGCGAAGTGAATTTTTCTGAAAGCTCCCGTCCCCGCAGCTTCCTGAGGGCAGTTACTCCCGTAACATTTTTGGAGTAAGGTGGTTAATTGGGCCAAACAGCCCACCTAGCATAGCCACTGGCCGAAGCGAGGGAGAGATTGGTGTGCTGGCTAACCCTAAGTCCCTAACCAAGGCGAGCGACGACGGCAGCGGCGGCGGCGAGCTGGCGCCAGGTCCCGTTCAGCCCTTCTGGTCGGTTGATTTTCATCCTCAGTGCTGGTCTTCGCTGAAAGGGGATCCATCGACGAGGGAGGTTCCTGGCATCCCGCGCGCTGGCTGGCGTCTCCACCCGCGTCTGCACGTGAAGATAGGTACGCCATCGCGCACTCCCTACTCCCGTGCACGCATCCTCCCAGTCTCGCCCTAGGTCAGAGAGTGAGAGGGAGAGGGAGAGGAGCGGGGTTGATTCATGGAAGTGGGCGGGTTTTAACTTGACTCAATGAGGAGCACGCGAGGTGGCGCTCGATCTGGGAATAGAGTGCTCTCATGATGGCTCAAGTAGACAAGATACGAGTACATGCCAATTCCTTTGATGATTGTGGACAACCAAGGTGAGAAAAATAATCATGGATAGGTTTCAATCGTGATCTACATTTTCCCTTCCTGGATTTTTTCCCGGTGTTACAGAATTTTGTGCCTGCTTCTCGGTTTCAACCTGTCATGTATGCGACTTAACAGTTTTGCTAAAGCACATCTAGATGTGCAATAAGTATTGCACATCTAAGTCCTATGTCATTGATCTTATGTTGAGATTCGTGTGGATATTTTTTTTCTTTTTTCTTTTCCTCTTTATGCTTGATTCACTCACTTAGATGTGCAATAACTAGAGCACATCTAGATGTGCCCTAGACACATCCTATTTCTATTTCAGTTGACAAGTCAGTAGGCATCTGCCGGATGATTACTATGTTTTCATTCTTGGTAGCATTTGTATGGGTATGGCTATGAGCGTCTAACTCTATTTCTATAATCAAATAACAGGACCATTGTTAGGTTGAAACCTGAAGGGAAATAAACTATCTGGTGCCATGGTTGTCAAGGAAGGTGGATGTTCACTTATATTCTACTACTATTTGACCTGTGACTTTTGTTCTTCAAATGAATCTTATCCATGGCATTTCTAACAAGAGCTATGCTACACGGACGATAGTGCTCGCACGATTTGTGCACGACATATGGCTGGAGCCTTTCATCACGTTTGCTGTGTACAGGAGGACCATTGGATCGGCCGTCGTCCAACAATCGTCCTCTGAATAGTCGTCCGCAAAGGAGTTCCGTTCTAACAAAAACCTGCATTTGCAAGGCAAGATGTTTGTACAGTGCACCTGAAACTTGAGGCCGATGCGTCATTGAGATTCCATTTTGTTGGTGAGGTTGGTGGTGGAGGGGTCAAGTAAGCCTTCTTTGAGTGAAAGGACATGTAGTAATTTTCGCTTCAAGGATATTTTTGCATGTAGCTAAAGTCGTTCGAACGGGAAATAATTTACTACCGATTATACTTTATCTGTTTTTTCTTCTCTTCACCCATATTCACTATTAGAGTTAGAGGTCAACATGCTACATTCCTTTTCCTCAATGCAGCCGTGTACAACCAAGATTTAGCGTTAATTCATGCTTGCTTACGACATGGAGCTACACTGTGGTGTTATAGAACTATACTAATTGTATTATTTACCATATCCTGTAGAATACTTACTTTTTTAAGTAGTTTACTATTATAATTATAAAATGTTAATCTATACACAGTTCCATAGATCAGTGATACTCATATGGCATAATGAGACTGCTACTGCCATTAAACAAGATAGAAGAGGTTATCAAAATTTGTAAGAGATTTGAGCATCTTCTGCGATAGATGTTGCTTCATGGTTGGATGCACCATTTTTGTCTTGCTGGACTATTGCTACTCTTAGCTAATTCTTTGCACCATGGAAATGTTTACCTGTGTCCCTGCAAAAAAAATGATTTATTTGACCTTCTGTGCAGATTTTCATTCAAGCTGACACTTGACACCTTCCTTTGTTTGTTCCAGGACTTAGGTTTGGAAGGCTAGCCAGACACACTCAAGACAGGCGAGCTTCAGTTTTTTCACTAATTGGAACGATCCCTTGTTGCATGCCATTAACGACTAGGCTGCATGAATTATATCTTTCGGGCAGAGGAGCAAAATGAATGGAATTCCAATAGGTGAAGAAGGGTGACCGCTCCGTCGAGGATGGTTAGTACAAGAAGGGCAAGGAGAAGAGTGCCAAGCCAGTGGAGATAGCCACCCATGGACTCTGTCCATGTTTGGGCAGGGGAGAGCGAAGGTACTAGCGCAACCTTGCAGAGAGGTTACATTGTTTTTTATGAATGTTTTTTCTTCCTTTTTCTGGTTCAGTTTGTTGAATTTATTCATGCTGCATTGAATTGTGCCTCGACGTGGATGGGTGAGAATAGATCAAGCAGAGCATGATGTTTGAAACGTTTCAAGGACCTGGTTCCATGTAACAAGGTACTACCTTAGTGATTTCATAATACGAAACCGAAAAGAACCAAGTAGTTGATCTTTATGCATGTTATGTTCTGTAATGAAAAAAAACTACGCAAAAGACCAGTAAATATGTTGGTGAAATTGTGAGTGTCACTTTCACTTGGTACCAAGGCTCCAAAATCTACCTTCTTTAGAGTTATATTTTTTTTTGCTAGCAGCCCAGTATTATCAGGGTGAGTACAAGTTGACATGTACGCAAACATTACCTTGACTATGGATCGTTATCTGACAGATTGTGTTGCTGTTTTTACCACAATATTACTTATCTCCTTACTAGGTAGTAGAGGAAAAGAAGCTCATGCGTTGGAGAATGCTATGAATGCATATTATCTTGGGCGTGAGAAATTTCTATTGAAGGTACGTATTTGGTTTGTAACACCATTGCATATTATCTCACAAATAATGAAGTCATTTTAGTTAACAGCGTAATAAATAATCATACTAATAAGTGATTGTCATGGATTTGGTGGTCTGGTATATTTTATTCTTTTATTCAGTTCAAGGGGAAGTTGTCTACGTATCAGTGCAATTTTTGTAATTTTGCGTCATTAGGCTACACAAGGTATCTTGCATGCCAATGAGGCATGAAAACTTTACATTTACCATGGAATGAATTTTCCTGATGCCTTTATCTATCGAGATGATATTCTGCTTCAGTGACATCTCTTTCTTTGCTGGTTGAGTTTTCTATTTCCTCGTTCCATGCTCTAAACATTATTTTGGCAGGTCCAGAACTTTAAAGATCAGTATGGTGGGACCACATATAAACAATTATGTATGCTTGGAGCCTCGCCCGATTGGTAACACAAAATACAAATCCTTTTCAATCACCCGTTGCAGTTGCTAGAGAAAGATCAGTATGGTTGTAGAATATTTAGACAATTGCATATTTGAGTATGACATAATATTGTATCTTACACTTAAACCATTGTTATGTCCTTCAGATTGAATTTATAGACCATAAGAAACAGACCATGTTTCTAAGCGAAGTTTTCTCCCTCTTTGCATATACTCTATTACTTATACTTTTTTTGCTTGGATATTATTTGCTATTTAGTTTTGAACATCTGATCTTCCAATGGCAGAATTCAGTTATAGTGAGACACTACAGTTCCAATCATGTGGACCTCCTTCAAATTTTGTTCAATTCATGAAAATTGAAGCGATATGTTTTGTGCCTGTATATTTGTCAAGACTATACCATTTTATTATACAAATAGACAGGCGCAGCAACGCGCACCTTCCATGATCTAGTAAATATATATGAATAAGGCATACAAGAGCAACTTCAATGGGGCGACCCATTTCGTCCGCCGCCGTCCGTTCGGGTCGACGCGGACAAAAGAGGCGGCCCAACGCGTCGACCCAAACCCAAATCATGTCCGCTTCGCATCCGCGCGGACGCATTTGCGGCTCAAATTTGCACCCCAAATGCGTCGGCACGGACGCCACGCGCGCCTTCTCGCTGTCTCGGCGTCCCCACCTGGCGGCCGTCCAACTATCCGCTGGCCACGCGATCAGCTTAATTTATAACCACGAGCCCACGCGTCAGCGACGGCGGTCGCCCTTTTTTAAGCCGATGGTGCGGCGGGGCCGTCCTCAACCAAACTCTCCGTCCACATCTAGGCAAGCTCGCTTCCCCGTGTCGGCAAACCCTAGCCAACCCTAGCCAAATGGGACTCTTCTCTGGCACCGGTAGCAGTAGCAAGGCCAAGGGCAAGGCCCCTGCCATCCCTTTCCCCTCTGAGTTCCTACCGCCTTCGCCGGCACCGGCTTGCCGGCAGAGGGTGCGCGTGAACGTGCCAGTGCACCAGGCGGAGTGGCACTGGCCGCATCGTGTGTCACTGCCGTACCCCGACGTGACCCTACCGCACGACCGGCATCTAGATCCAGATAGGATCCTAGTGCCGGCGGCGCCGCGGACGGCTAGGGCGCACGCGGAGGAGGTGCGGCGCCGGCGGGCCCTGCTGACGCCAGAGCAGCGCCAAGACGCCGCCTACACCACCGACTCGCCGAACTGGAAGAGGTGGTTCGCCTTCAAGCACGAGAAGGCGAGGCGACGCGGCGTGCGTGAGGTTGACCGCAGCATGCCGCCGCCCTCGCTCGTCGTCCGCAAGGAGGACTGCGGTGGTCTACCGTGAGAGCGAGGAGGACGAGCGACGCAGGGTGGAGGCGTTGGAGGAAGAGGAGGCTCGGTATGAGGCGGCCATGACGCAAGCCCTTGCCCTCTCCGCTGCCGGCGATTGCGTGGTGCCGCCGGTGGCCCCGCCATCCCCTCCCCGACGCAGCGTCAAGGCCGAGCCGGAGCCCATCGAGCACTACTCCTGGATGGGAGTGATGCGCGAGTGGGTGTCCGCGGCCCCAGTTTGGCTGGGGGCGACCCCGGCGCAGGAGCAGGCGTACCTCGAGATGTGGCGCGGGCGCCGTCGCGGCGAGTACGAAGAGATGCTCGAGCGCGACCTCGAGGAGGAGGCGCGTCAGGCTGAGGAGGAGGCGCGCCAGGCAGCGGCTGCACAGGTGGCCGCACAGCCCCCCGCGTCGGCCCTGCGCGCGCTGGAACAGCTGCCCGCGGCCTACATCGCCGCCGCCTGAAACACGGTGTTCCCTTGGGCCGACCCTGCGCCGACGCTCATCGACCTCACCGACTCCGAGGACGACAACGACGATGACGCCTAAGGCAGCGCGCCACCTCGTAGTTTAGTTTTTTAGTTTTATTTAATGCTAATGTGGACGTGTGGACTCTCGCGGGCCTTCCTGGCCGGCTTTAATGTTTAATTAGTGTTTTATTTTAAATATGCATGCACAATTATTATTATTTTGTCGACGCCGTCAAAATGGGCCGGTCGAGTGTTGGGCGCACGAGCCGACCCAAACGCGGAAGCGAACGTCCGTGTCCATCTGGCCGACCCAAACGGACAAAAAACGGACGAAATCGCCGTCTATTTGGGTCGACCCGTTCGAGTTGCTCCAAGTGCCAAGATGCAAATTTATTACTCATAGGCCATTTGGTCCAACATTACATCGGAAGTCTCAAATAGTCTTGAGTATAGACAAAATCCAATGATGCCTAAGAGGCGGAAACATAAAGCAACGGTCCCATGTCATCGGATCCAGGCTGCCGCACGGGGCCTCTAATCTAATCTACTCGTTGTCGCCGGAGAACTCCACGTAGAAACGTCTTGTCTCAGCATCCCAGATATAGTTGTGATCAGCACCTGTTGTTCTCTTATTTCAAAATATTAGGATTCTACCCAAGTCTCGTCTGGTTTGCCTAACATACTAATATTACTACGAAACACACAGCTCTATGCACCCGCAAAAAAAAAAGAAAAAAAGAAACACACAGCTCTATGAGAAGAAGCCAAAGTCAAAAAAACTGACATTCACCTCATCTCATAAGTAGATGTAACCTGTAAGATCAGAAGAGCTGAGGAACATCTCAAGCATATATAAATTGAAACGTCCAGTTCATCCATAACAAACCAAGTATTATTTGACAGAAAATGTATTGACCATTAAAGACAACGGCAAAGCCTCAAGGTTTTGCTATATTCGACAGAAAAGCTTAAAGGATAGAGTAGAATAATCACAAAGCATCAGGAACAATGCAGATATCAAAATTAAGCTACACAATATAGTTGGTGGTGGTAGTGGTTTTGATTCAGTTAGATGTTCCGCCCTCCTACATGCTAGTAGATTCTTCCTGTATCAAGCTCTTATACTTTGATGAAAAGCGGGGCTTCGTCTATAAAAAAACAGATACACAACAAATACATCTCATACTCAAATCCCAATGCTTACGTTTGCTTCCATCTGGCCTGTTAAGGTTTTACTTTATTTAACAGTTTCCCGATGTTGTCATGCAATGGAACCTTCAATCTTCTTAAGCCAAGATTCTCTTAACTGGCAGAAATTTTAAATAGGACTCTCTGCATCAACACAACTGTCACCTTCCGGAGATCTCTGGCCAGCCAATATGTCAGATGTTGTATCATCAGGAACAATTCCCCTGTTGAGCATTTCATCATGCAACTGGAATGCTTCTTGCAGCTTACCATCACGGAGGCTTCCATTTATCAGCATGTTATAAATAAGAGCATTAGGGCGTACATCCAACCTCTTCATGTCATCCAATAACTTCTTGGCACCATCAATGTCTCCAATGCGGCAAAGGCCATGTGTTAACGCTGTGAAAGTGATACTATCGGGAATGTTACCCTTGGCCATCATCTCTGAGTACAATTCCAATGCAAAGGCTACATTGCCATCTTTTGAGAAACCGTCGATTAAGGTAGTGTATGTTACTGTATCAGCAGCAATTCCTTCTTTAATCATGCTCTCATAGAATTTGGAAGCTTCTTTCATCATTTTCAAATCCTTGTACCCGGTAATAAAATTAGTGTAGACGGCAGATGTGGGTGTTAGACCATCTTTCAGCAGAATAACAAGAAATTGCAGTGCATGAGACATATTCCCTTCATGGCAAAACCCACTTATTAAAGCATTGTATGCAGCAATGTCAGGTTGAAGGCCTTTGCGCCTCACATTATTTAGCATTTTAAGTGCCAGATCACAACAACTGGTCCTGCAGTAACCGTCAATGAAACTGGTATATGTTACTATGTTGGCGGGTATACCTTTCTCACGCATCTGCTGATACATAGCAAATGCTGAGCCCATCATACCAGCTTTCACAAATCCATTGATGATACTGTTGTATGTCATTGTGGTCGGGACAAAACCTTCACCTATGAAGTTCTTCAAAATTTCATCAACTTCATAAATCCGGTCACTCATGCAAATGCCATTTATGAGAACATTATGTGTATACTCATTGCAAGAAACTCCATTTTGTTTCATTTCATCAAGGAGGGCATATGCCTTGTCAAAAGCCTTCTTCTTGATATACCCTTTCATCAAAAATGTATACGTGAAAACATTAGGTACAAATCCTTCCACAGGCATCTCTGAGTACAGTTTGACTGCTTCATCCATGCACCCCTTCTCACAGTAACCCATTAACAAGCTGTTGTATGTCACAACAGATGGTTTCACTCCAGTTTCCTTCATCTTACCAAACAAGTTAAGTGCTTCGCGGAGCTTGTGTTGCTGGCAGAGCCAATGAATTAGACCATTGTACGTGAAGACATCCGGTAGCCTAGAATCAGCCATCTCCAGACACAAGCTTACAGCATCTGCCCACCGTTTATCGCACAACAGGCCCTTGATAACCAAACTGAACTCGTGTGAACTTGGCAACAGCCCTTGCCCTCTCATCTGGCGATATAGCACATACACCTTCTGTGTCATCCCAGCTTGATCACAGCCTCTTATAAGCGTCCCATACGTCACATTAGTTGGCAATATACCATTCGCCAGGGTCTCGTCGAAAAGATCCAGAGCTTTCTCGACCTCGCCTCGCAAGCAATACCCATGCATCAAAATCGTCGCGAGAACGACATCCATTTTCTTGCCAGCAGACAGCATCTCGTCCTTGACCCGCAGAGCCTCCTCCATCCTCCCCACCTTGACAAGCACATCCACCAGAGACCTGTAGGTGAAGTCCCACGTCTCGAAGCCAGCCTCCTTCATCTCCCCAAGGAGGAGGAGCCCGCGGTCAGCATCACGCAGTTTGCACAGTGCCGCGATCACAAGAGCGTAGACGCGCTGGTCGGGCTCGATCTCAGCGCCGGGCATTTCATCAAACAGCCTGACAGCATCCTCGAGCATCCCTTCCTTGACGCAGGCCCGCATGAGCGCATCGAACATCCATGCGTCCACGCGGTCGCCCCTCCCCCGCATCTCCGCGAAGAGCGCAAGCGCGTCCCGGGCCGACGAGCAGCGCGCGGTGGTGACGAGCAGGTCGGTGCGGGACTTGACATCCGGGACAACGCCGCGGGCGACCATGTGGGCGTACGCGTCGGCGGCCGCGCTGGCGCGGCCGGCGCGGGAGAGGGAGGTGAGGAGGCGGCTGAGGAGGGACACGTGAACGGCTGCGACGGGGGAGCCGGAGTGAGGGCCGGCCGCGGCTGAGAGGACGGCGTCGACGAGGGCGCCCGGGGCGAGACCCGCGTCGAAGGCGGCCGACTTGAGGAGGGTGAAGGCACGCGGGTGGGACGGGGATGAGGCGAAGAGCGCGCGGAGGGTGGAGGTGAGGTTCTCCACGACGGCGGGGTCGCGCGCGGCCGGGCGGTTGGAGAAGTGGGCAGACAGGGGATCGGTTTGGTGGGGCGGCGCGGCGGGAATGGGAATGGCGGTGGCGCAGAGGGAACGCCATGCGAGCGAGGGCGAGGAGGCTGCTCGGAGCCGTGGTGGGCGGCGCATGGTGGCGGGCAGGAGGGGTTTAGCTAGGGATTGAGCGGAACTGCGCAAGTGCGACGTTGACCCCCAAGAACTTCCGCTCTCTGCGAACCAAACTGTCGTTCCATGGTATTCTTAGCCCATGTAAGTTGTACTTAGAGCATCTTCACTCGTGCCCCAACATGCCTCAGAGCGAGTTTTTTCACACCAGCACCCAAAAAAACCTAATCGCGACCCAAAACATCGAAAACCGTCGAATTGGCCCATTTTTTGGCCCGGCGATCTCAGGCTGAACCCAGCGCACTGGGGCGCTTGGGGGCTTCGGCAGAAGGAAAGCCACGCCTGGGCCACCATTGTTAGGCGGAAAAGTATCTTGCACTTCGAGATTCAGATCCCCCCCTCCCGGCACGCGTGCACACCCTTCCGCCGTTGTGCCGATCCCGGCGCCGCCTACCCACCCACCGCCGCTAGATAGATCGTTCCCTCGCCGGAGAAGAGAGGGTTCCGCCGCGGCAGCCTCCACCTCGCTCCTGGGCGAGCTTTCCGGCACTCCGGCCACGCAGAGCGGGAATACCGGCGGCTACGCGCCTACCATGCCCGCAAGGTGTTCGGCAATTTGTCTGCTCGACGATGGACTCGAACGATGAGGAGGCGCTCGCGGTGCTGCTGGAGGAGGAAGCCGATGCCGAGGACGAAGAGCATCTCATGGTCCTCGCCGTTCTGGCCGACCTGTTCGGGAGCAAAGCAAAGCCGCCGCGAGGTGGCTCGGCGCCGGGTCGGCTGAAGGCAAAGCAGAGGCATCGACTGGAAGGCTATTGCTTGCTCTACTCCGACTACTTCGTCGACGCTCCACTGCACGGCAATAAAGTATTTCAGCGCCGTTATCGGATGAGCCGAAAGCTCTTCCTCAGGATTGTGAATTCCATCTGTGAGTTCGACGGCTACTTCAAGTGCAAGAGGGATTGCACCGGCACACTTGGATTCACCTCACTCCAGAAGTGCACGACAACTATGAGTATGCTTGCATAGGGAGCTCCCGGTGATTCACTGGAAGACTATGGACACATGGTCATGTCCACGACCATTGAGTGTTTGTACAAGTTCTGCAGGGCAGTGGTGGCAGTGTTTGGACCTCAATACTTGCGATCACCCAATGTTGAAGACACTGCTCGGATCCTAGCACAGAATGCAGTAAGAGAATTTCCTGGGATGCTTGGAAGCATCGACTGCATGCATTGGAAATGGAAAAAATGTCAACACACGACCTCTGGATTTGGCAATCCTTCTTTGGTATGCCAGGAACTCACAATGACATCAACGTACTGCAGTGCTCCCCTCTCTTTGCCAAGCTTATTGAAGGTCATGCTACTCCAGTGAACTTCAAGGTCAACAGGCGCCACTACAACAAAGGATACTACCTAGCAGATGGCATCTATCCAAAATGGTCCACATTTGTGAAGACTCTCAAACCATGTGCCAGCAGGCAAGAGCTCCTGCTTTGCCAAGTGTCAGGAGGCTTGCAGGAAGGATGTCGAGCGGGCATTTGGTGTGCTCCAATCTCGATTTGCTCTTGTCCAGTAACCAGCTCAGACCTGGTCGAAAGATCAAATGTGGCAGGTGTTGGGGAACGCAGTAATTTCAAAAATAGTCCTACGCACACGCAAGATCATGGTGATGCATAGCAACGAGAGGGGAGAGTATCGTCTATGTACCCTCATAGACCGTAAGCGGAAGCGTTATGACAATGCGGTTGATGTAGTCGTACGTCTTCACGATCGACCGATCTAGTACCGAAGATATGGCACCTCCGCGATCTGCACACGTTCGGCTCGGCGACATCCCATGAACTCATGATCCAGTAGAGCTTCGAGGGAGAGCTTCGTCAGCACGACGGCGTGATGACGGTGATGATGTTTCTATCGGAACAGGGCTTCGCCTAAGCACCGCTACGATATTACCGAGGTGGATTATGGTGGAGGGGGCACCGCACACGGCTAAGGATCAATGATCAACTTGTGTGTCTATGGGGTGCCCCCCTCCCCCGTATATAAAGGAGTGGAGGAGGGGAAGGGGCCCGACCTCTCTAGGCGCGCCCCAAAGAGTCCTACTCCCACCGGGAGTAGGATTCCCCCCTTCCCTTTGTTGGTTCTAGGAGAGAAGGAAGGAGAGGGAAGAAGGAAGGAAGGGGGGCTCCCAATTCGGATTGGGCTTGGGGGCGCGCCCCCTTCTTTGCTTTTTTCCCTTCTCTTCCACTAAGGCCCAATAAGGCCCATATACCTCTCGGGGGGTTCCGGTAACCTCCCGGTACTCTGGTATACTCCCGATTTCACACGGAACCATTCTGATGTCCAAACATAGGCTCCCAATATATCAATCTTTACGTCTCGGCCATTTCGAGACTCCTCGTCATGTCCGTGATCAAATCCGGGACTCCGAACTACCTTCGGTACATCAAAACACATAAACTCGTAATACTGATAGTCACCGAACGTTAAGCGTGCGGACCCTACCGGTTCGAGAACTATGTAGACATGACCGAGACACGTCTCTGGTCAATAACCAATAGCGGAACCTAGATGCTCGTATTGGCTCCTACATATTCTACGAAGATCTTTATCGGTCAAACCGCATAACAACATACGTTGTTTCCTTTGTCATCGGCATATTACTTGCCCGAGATTCGATCGTTGGTATCCTCATACCTAGTTCAATCTCGTTACCGGCAAGTCTCTTTACTCGTTCTGTAATGCATTATCCCGCAACTAACTCATTAGTCACATTGCTTGCAAGGCTTATATTGATGTGCATTACCGAGAGGGCCCAGAGATACCTCTTCGACAATCGGAGTGACAAATCCTAATCTGGATCTATGCCAACTCAACAAACACCATCAAAGACACCTGTAGAGAACCTTTATAATCATCCAGTTATGTTGTGACATTTGGTAGCACACAAAGTGTTCCTCCGGTATTCGGGAGTTGCATAATCTCATAGTCATAGGAACATGTATAAGTTATGAAGAAAGCATTAGCAATAAACTAAATGATCATAGTGCTAAGCTAAAGGATGGGTCAAGTCAATCACATCATTCTCTAATGATGTGATCCCGTTTATCAAATGACAACTCTTGTCCATGGCTAGGAAACTCAACCATCTTTGATTAACGAGCTAGTCAAGTAGAGGCATACTAGTGACACTCTGTTTGTCTATATATTCACACATGTACTAAGTTTCCGGTTAATACAATTCTAGCATGAATAATAAACATTTATCATGATATAAGGAAATTTTAATAACAACTTTATTATTACCTCTAGGGCATATTTCCTTAAGTCCCCCACTTGCACTAGAGTCAATAATCTAGTTCACATCGTCATGTAACTTAACATCAATAGTTCACATCTTTATGTGATTAGTTCACATCTCCATGTGACTAATACCCAAAGGGTTTACTAGATTCAATAATCTAGTTCACATCGCTATGTGATTAACACCCAAAGAGTGATCATGTTTTGCTTGTGAGAGAAGTTTAGTCTACGAGTCTGCAACATTTAGATCTGTATGTATTTTGCAAATTTCTATGTCTACAATACTCTGCACGGAGCTACTCAAGCTAATTGCTCCCACTTTCAATATGTATCTAGATCGAGACTTAGAGTCATCTAGATCGGTGTCAAAAGCTTGCATCGACGTAACTCTTTACGACGAACTCTTTTATCACCTACATAACTGAGAAATATTTCCTTAGTCCTCTAAGGATAATTTTGACCGTTGTCCAGTGATCTACTCCTAGATCACTATTGTACTCCCTTGCCAAAATCATGCTAAGGTATACAATAGGTCAGGTATACAACATAGCATACTTTATAGAACCTATGACTGAGTCATAGGGAATGACTTCTCATTCTCTTTCTATTTTCTGCCGTGGTCAGGTTTTGAGTCTGACTCAACTTCACACCTTGTAATGCAGGTAAGAACCCTTTCTTTGCCTGATCCATTTTGAACTTCTTCAAAACTTTATCAAGGTATGTGCTTTGTGAAAGTCCAATCAAGCATCTTGATCTATCTCTATAGATCTTGATGCCCATTCTATAAGCAGCTTCACCAAGGTCTTTCATTGAAAAATTCTTATTCAAGTATCCTTTTATGCTATTCAGAAATTCAGTATCATTTCCGATCAACAATATGTCATCTATATATAATATCAGAAATGCTACGGAGCTCCCACTCATTTCTTGTAAATACAGGCTTCTCCAAAAGTCTGTATAAAACCATATGCTTTGATCACACTATCAAAGCATATATTCCAACTCCGAGAGGCTTACACCAGTCCATAAATGGATCGCTGGAGCTTGCACACTTTGTTAGCACCTTTTGGATCGACAAGACCTTCTGGTTGCATCATATACAACTCTTCTTTAAGGTATCCATTAAGGAATGCAGTTTTGTCATCCATTTGCCAAATTTCATAATCATAAAATGCGGCAATTGCTAACATGATTCGGACGGACTTAAGCGTAGCTATGGGCGAGAAGGTCTCATCATAGTCAACTCCTTGAACTTGTCCAAAACCTTTCGCAACAAGTCGAGCTTTGTAGACAGTAACATCACCGTCAGCGTCAGTCTTCTTCTTGAAGATCCATTTATTCTCTATGGCCTGCCGATCATCGGGCAAGTCAACTAAAGTCCACACTTTGTTCTCATACATGGATCCCATCTCAGATTTCATGGCTTCAAGCCATTTTGCGGAATCTGGGCTCATCGTCGCTTCCTCATAGTTTGTAGGTTCGTCATGGTCAAGTAACATGACTTCCAGAACAGGATTACCGTACCACTCTGGTGCGGATCTTACTCTGGTTGACCTATGAGGTTCGGTAGTAACTTGATCAGAAGTTTCATGATCATCATTAGCTTCCTCACTAATTGGTGTAGGAATCATTGGAACTGATTTCTGTGATGAACTACTTTCCAATTCGGGAGAAGGTACAATTACCTCATCAAGTTCTACTTTCCTCCCACTCACTTCTTTCGAGAGAAACTCCTTCTCTATAAAGGATCCATTCTTAGCAACAAAATATCTTGCCTTCAGATCTGTGATAGAAGGTGTACCCAACAGTTTCTTTTGGGTATCCTATGAAGACGCACTACTCCGATTTGGGTTCGAGCTTTATCAGTTTGAAACTTTTTCACATAAGCATCATAGCCCCAAACTTTAAGAAACGACAGTTTAGGTTTCTTGCTAAACCACAGTTCATATGGTGTCGTCTCAACGGATTTAGATGGTGCCCTATTCAACGTGAATGCAGCTATCTCTAATGCATAACCCCAAAACGATAGTGATAAATCGGTAAGAGACATCATAGATTGCACCATATCTAATAAAGTACGGTTATGACGTTCGGACACACCATTACGCTGTGGTGTTCCAGGTGGCGTGAGTTGCGAAACTATTCCGCATTGTTTCAAATGAAGACCAAACTCGTAACTCAAATATTCTCCTCCACGATTAGATCGCAGAAACTTTATTTTCTTGTTACGATGATTTTCCACTTCACTCTGAAATTCTTTAAACTTTTCAAATGTTTCAGACTTATGTTTCATCAAGTAGATATACCCATATCTACTCAAATCATCTGTGAAGATAAGAAAATAACGATACCCGCCGCAAGCCTCAACACTCATCGGATTGCATACATCAGTATGTATTATTTTCAATAAGTTAGTTGCTTGCTCCATTGTTCCGGAGAACGGAGTTTTAGTCATCTTGCCCACAAGGCATGGTTCGCAAGCATCAAATGATTCATAATCAAGTGATTCCAAAAGCCCATCAGCATGGAGTTTCTTCATGCGCTTTACACCAATATGACCTAAACGGCAGTGCCACATATAAGTTGCACTATCATTATTAACTTTGCATCTTTTGGCTTCAATATTATGAATATGTGTATTACTACGATCGAGATTCAATAAACCATTTATATTGAGTGTATGACCTCAGAAGGTTTTATTCATGTAAACAGAATAACAATTATCCTAGACTTAAATGAATAACCTTATTGCAATAAACATGATCCAATCGTATTATGCTTTACGCAAACACCAAATAACATTTATATTAGGTTCAACACTAATCCCGAAGGTAAAGGGAGTGTGCGATGGTGATCTTATCAAACTTGGAATCATTTCCAACACACATCGTCACCTCATCCTCAACTAGTCTTTGTTTATTTTGCAACTCCCGTTTCGAGTTACTACTCTTAGCAACTGAACCAGTATCAAATACTGAGGGGTTTCTATAAACACTAGTAAAGTACACATTAATAACATGTATATCAAATATATTTTTGTTAACTTTGCCATCCTTCCTATCCGCCAAGTATCTAGGGCTTCCAGTGACCATTTCCTTTGCAGTAGAAGCACTCAGTTCCAGGTTTGGGTCTAGCTTTGAGCTTGTTCATGGGAGTGGCAACTTGCTTGCCTTTCTTCTTTGAAGTCCCTCTTTCTTTCCCTTTGCCCTTTTCTTGAAACTAGTGGTCTTGTTAACCATCAACACTTGATGCTATTTCTTGATTTCTACCTTCACCGATTTCAGCATCATGAAGAGCTTGGGAATTACTTTCGTCATCCCTTGAATATTATAGTTCATCACTAAGTTCTAGTAACTTGGTGATAGTGACTAGAGAACTTTATCAATTACTATCTTATCTGGAAGATTAACTCCCACTTGATTCAAGCAATTGTAGTACCTAGACAATCTGAGCACATGCTCACTGGTTGAGCTATCCTCCTCCACCTTGTACGCAAAGTACTGTTAGAGGTCTCATACCTCTCAACACGGGCATGAGTATGAAATACCAATTTCAACTCTTAGAATATCTTATATGTTTCGTGGCGTTCAAAACGTTTTTGAAGTCCTAGTTCTAAGCCGTAAAGCATGGTGCACTAAACTATTAAGTAGTCATCATACCGAACTTTGTCAAATGTTCATAACGTGTGCATCTGCTCCTGCAATACACTACAAAAAATACACTTCCGTGATGATACATGTTTGTCACAGTAGGTCGCGTTTTTTGTCATGCATGTACATCCATGACAAATTTATGACAGAATCAAGATAGTCATACCTGTGTTGTCGTAGAAGTGTTCCATGACATTACCAAAATTGTCATCATGGAAGTGTCCACTTCCATGACAGTAAATCGCGCGTCACAGAAGTGCTTTTGTCAAGGGTGACCGACACGTGGCATCCACCGTAACGGAACGCCGTTAAGCTATCGGGTCGGGTTTTGGATCCAATAACCCGTTAACAGCCCCGACCAATGGGGATTTTACACGTGCAAAATCATCTTTGGCTGGAGGAAACACGTGTCGGCTCACCATTGGGACAGATGTCATCCGCTCATTGGACCGAAGGCGCCTATGATACGGTGACACGTGGCACGACCCAACAGAGGCCCATTCTTGTGAAAAGGCCGGCCCGTTTGACTTGGTCAAAAGGTGGCGGGCCAGCCCATGGAAAGCCTGTTAACGACCTGTTCGCATATAGCCCATTTATAGCCCGCTAACCCAGGGCCCGTTACGCCCTATCCGAATTAGGCCCAGTAGCGTCATCTGGGCCATCCAATATGATTCAGCCCGTTTTAACTTCCGGCCCATGTGTGGCCCATGACTTCTTTCAGCCCATATAAGGACCTTTGTAACTCTTGGCCCATTAACGGCCCATGGTGAAACTGGCCCGTAATGAACAGTGTATCACTTTATACCCATTAACGGCCCGTTATTCCATTGGGCTGTTTCCAGCCCAAATTATCTTTCGGCCTTCTCAGGGCCCATTGATTCTTGGGCTCATTTGCAGCATTCGGTTACATACGGCTCGTTATTGTCATTTTCTGCTTGTGAGCCAAATTCAGCCTGTCGTTACAGTCGGCCCGTTTGCGGACCGTTAATACATTGGGCCGTTTTCATGTCAAAAAAACCCGTTGGGCTGTTTTCATAGAGTTATCAAATACGGCCTATTAACGGCCCGTTATGGTCCACGAATAGTACGACCCATGATTGGCGAAATGATGATACACCCCGTAGAAGGCCCATGGATCCTACGGCCCGTATGAGGCCCATGGATAGTACGGCCCATAGAAGGCCCATGGATCGTACGGCCCGTAGAAGGCCCATGGACCCTACGGCCCGTATAGAAGGCCGATGGATCCTACGGCCGGACGAAGGCCCATGGATCATACGGCCTACAGGAGGCCCATGGTTACAACAGTCCGTGTGTTGCCATGATTATTTTGGCCTAGTTACCAAAAATAGGCTATTGTGGACACTAGAAAAAAACAGAAAAAGAACTGCAGTGACTACAAGCAAACAACTAAACAAGAAAATAAGGAAATAAATAAGCAACCAATTAACGCTAGCCTATTATCTCTATTGCACATATTACATCCACTGGGCATCAAAGTTCGCCACCAGTGCAAATATAGGGAACAAAGCAACACATTACATACACTGGCCGTCAAAATTGGCCACTAGTGCAAATAAACATGACAGCAAAACAAGAGCATAACTGAAACAACTTCAGAAGAGCTCAAGAAACGTTATCCTGGGTATCCACCATGCTGGCAATAAGCTTAGCAAGCTAATTAGCTTTGTCCTGTTTGGCGCTAAAATCCTCCAACGCTTGTTGTTGCACCAGAAAGTATGCATCTGAATGCTCCAGGGACTTTCGCAGTCCTTCCGCTTCTTGTCGCAGCACAGCCGATCGATGTCTTTCAGCTTGTAGTTGAGACTCAAGAAACCGAGCTGATTCAGACAGTGAGTTTGAATAGCTTGTGCAAGCGGTGGCCAGTAACTCGAACACTAAACCAAGACATGACTTTGGGGTTGTCTCGCTGTCTTCAAGATAGTCTTCCTTAGCTGTTTTATCAGCTTTGTTGGAGACCAACAAGGATGTGTCACTATCCTGAACCTTATCTGCATTACTTACTTTACCATTGCTTAATAAGGCACTCTTCCCCAATATTCTGTCAGCATTCTAAAAGAAGAAACAAGCAGACACATAACACGTTTAGCATGTACTAGTATATGAAACTCATTTCGGTGAACTAGTTCATTAGTAAGGTGGACAGGATTAAACTACCAAGTCTTCTATTGCCAAGTACTAGTACATAATAAAAGCATCAAACAAACATATATCTATGTCCTATGGTCACTACATTGTCTTGCCAAATCAAAATAGAGACACGGTTCAAATCATATCAGTTCAAGACAAAGCAGCAATGAAAGAATACAAAGCGTGGGAAACTACACGGCACAAAAAGATTTCAGATGGGTACCACGGGTCTACATGTACAACAACACTATTGGCTCTGTTGTGATGCTAGTAATGTGCGTGATATGAAAGTCAACTGTATACACAATTGAAATTGAAATCAACAGAGCTATTGATAAGAGCAAACCTGTTAAAGAAACATGCGTGAACATACCTGCTGTGTCATTGGAGTTTCGATTGGATCCTTCAATTTAAAAATAAGTTTGTATGAGTAAATACAGTGATACAAGAGCAAAGCAATCATAGTTAAAAAAGGCGCACCTAAGCGAGCCTAGGCTCTAGGCGTTGGCAAAACGCATTGCGCATAACTACGCATAATCTATGCATAGCTGCACATAAGCATGCGCTTTGGTCAGCCAAGCGCAAGGCGGTGGCAAAACACACAATTAACGCCTAGCGCTTTTTTGAACTATGATAGCAATGGAATTTTAAATTAGAACAGTTGTTCTTCAGGTTTAGGCACTTGTTCTACATGAACAGAGTACAATAAGACGCAAGAATATAATACTTAAAAATAGAAAATGAGCTCATAGACCTTACCACATTCTTGGTTCGGGACCAGTACAGAATAAGGCGTTCTCAGTCATCGTCCAGTAAATGTGTCTCAGGAGAACGTAAGGGAATTTGATGAGTTTCTTTGCCGGTGAAGTATGTTTTCTTTAGGTAATTCCGATACTGCCACCAAGCATTCTTGAAGATAGCAGAGGTATTAGCACAGGTTACCTCATCTTGAGTTTCCAAATCGGTCCTTCTCCATAGAGAAAATGGGAAAATTTGCTGTATTATAACCATCATGGAGGTAGGATGTATGGGACGAAGCAAAGTAATTGCCATGAATAACATTACTTACACATAACTCCTGGACAAACACCTACAACTGGCATTTTCCTTCATCTTCAGTATAATATTTCCAAGATGGGAAGATACGCACATATGATTTAACAACATCAAATGCGATAGATGCTAAACTACGACTAGCTGGTTGTGCTTCCTCCACAGGAATAGGCGTACTAACTGGTGGAGTTGGGGTTCGCTGTGATAGTACTGGCCCTTTGGGCACTGGAGCTGCCTTACTAACTGCTCTTGTTTGGGAGCTCTGTGGTGGAGATGGTGCTGTGTCAACAGGAACTGGGTTACTATCGGCTGGGGTTGGGGTTAGATTGGGTGAAGCTGGTTCTCTGTCCATCGCAGTATGGGTACAATCTGCGAGAGTTTGGATTATGTGTGGTAGGGCTGGTTCTTGTGCATGTACAACCGGGGTGCTATCTCCACCAAGAGGTAGCACTGTTTTATTTGAAGACCGTGTTTTTAGTCCGCTAGATACTGGCATCACCCGCTCCAATTCAAATGACTGATAAATAGGAAACATAGTTGAATGTACAGACATTGTATGAGAGACAGATGCAATAGATAGTGTGGAAAAAGAGGGCATTAAATAGTTGACATGTATATTGTTTAACTAAAACATATAGCATGACATAATTTCACATATATGATGTCTATCTAAACTGGATAGCATAGCATAACATAATTCAAAGATATGATGAATAACTAAACAGGATCGCATGACATAATTCACCTACATATTATCTAAGTAATCAGGATCGCATCATTTAATTCACATATGTGATTTATATGCTAAACAGAGGGCATTCGATATGATGTCTGAACTAAGAACATGGTGTTGAATATTGTGTATATGATGTCTAAACTATGCAATGCAAGACACCGTATGCATGATATGAGCAGTATAACCGTGACAAGTTAGAGCATACACCTCAGTGGGGGAATAGGACTGGTCATCTGTCTCTGAATCCATCTCTGTGGAGCTATCGGGACCCAACAAGAGATCTGCTTCGACAGGTAGCACTGTCTGCTCTGAAGGCCTTGTTTTCACTCCAGATTTTTCCATCTCCCACCCAAATGGCCGATTCACAGGAAGAGTAGTTTAATGTACAAACATAGTCGACAAATGGAAATGTAATGAAGAAAAGGATGGGCAAGATATCATTCAAATTTATGATGCCTGGTTAAACAGGATGGCATTGGACATTTCACATATATTATGGCTGGCTAAAAGACATGAGACTGCATAATTCCCATATATGATATAGAAACTAAACATGTGGCATTACAGAACATGTCTAAACTAAGCAGATGACATATATGATGTCAAAAGTAGGCACTGCAAGGCAACATATGCATGATATGACTAACATCATCATGCCAAGGTAGAGCAAACACCTTGAGGGGTAAATAGGAGTGGTCAGCGGTGTCTGAATCCGCCTCAGAACAGATATCTTCCTCTGGATTACAATCTGGAGAGAGGTGGGGAGGGTTTGCCATTGAACCCACCATGGAGCGATGTCTGCATGACATTGTATTGCCGCGCAAAACTCTTCTCTTTTTCTCTACATGTTCAACATGACTGTGTACAATATCTGACATGCATACGAAAAAAATATGGTGAGATTATGTAAGGAGAGCATGCAGAAATTTAGAGTGATGGTAACAACCAGTGGATCGACGTTTTTCCGTTGAACCAAAATAGCCCTAATGGATCGACGTGAATGTATAGTAATAAGTGATGCAACAAGTGTACAACCTCTTTGCCATAGCCGTGTCAACCTCAGCATCATTGGGTTGGTCGCTGAAGCAGTTGAGGCAGAGGTGGCTGTCGGAGGTGTGGAGGAAGATCTGAGAAATCTGTAGACGGCGTCCAGGGCACTGCTCTATTCTGATGAATCGTTCTGTCGTTGGAGCAGCTCCGGTGAGCCGTAAGACGTCAAGGCTGAAGCAGCACAAGACAAACATCGTCAATCTCAAGTGGGATTCTAATAGCATCTCCAATAGATGATGTAAAATGGATGTAAAATTAACATCACCAAAAACCACCTGACTACAACAGATGAGGTAAAAACTGTTGACTCTGAACTTAACTGTCGAAACTGAAATTTACTGTGGAATCTGAATGCTACTATCGAAACTGAACACAATGGTAGCAGAGAGGCATTTGACATGTAGTTTAGGGAGGGCCTGCAGTTCATCTTCAACCTGCACCCCCCTGAGTCGCCAGCCACCACCGGCCGAACCGCTGGCCCCAGCGCCGCCTCGCCGCCCCGAAACAACTCGCCACCGCTGCCCCGGCCAACCCTCTAGGCCCCCCGCCCCCACCCTGAACCCTAAGATAGATAGTGGGGTACCTCTCCAGCGAGCCCCCGTCCCTGCTGTGGGTGGTTCTTCCTTAACTCCGGTGAGCCCCCCCAACCCCTGAAAATCGACTGACCCAAAAGTTGATTCAGCCGACTGAAGTGTGGCTTAATCGGAGTAGAGCAGCAACACGAGCGAGGGGGAGAGCAGCAGGAGCAGCTGGGCGAGCGAGCGATCGAGCGAGAGCAGGAGCAGCAGCAGATCCGGCTGTTATGGCCGCCACCGCCGAAGGGGCCTCACACTGGGGGAGAGCCGCCGTGGAGATGTCGCCAGCGGCGCCGGCTTCAAGGTAGCCGCTCCATGGGGGTGCGGGATGGAGCACCGTCGGTGCCGGGAGGTCGAGTTAAGGAGAAGGTGCGATGTGATGAGTGTACAACCTCTTTGGTGGCACCGAGTAGGCCTCGGCTTCGTCCGAGGAGTCGATGAGGATGCTGCGGTTCCGGTGGAGTAGGTTAAGGCGACATTGTGGGGATGGAGCAGCCGTGATAGACGAGGCGATCGTCGAAGCAGCTCCTTGGAGGTGGAGGACAGGGCGGCTGAACCAGCGGGACGACGAGATGGACGACGGATCCTCATCCCGGGAGGTGGACGAGGGACATCGAGCTATTGCGGTGGACGACGTCGTCGGGGAAGAGGCTCTGGCTGGGCAGCGGTGACGTGGCGGACGGAGGAGGGTGGGGTTTCGCGGCTGGAGCGAAGAGGTTATGGCGGCCTGGGATTTCGAATGGCGAAAAGGGGACGATAGGAGGGGGTGAAGCATGACTTAGGGACGCGCTTGTCCAAAATGTAGGGTGTGTTACAAAAGTACCCCCCTCCCACACCGATTTGAACTAGCGACCCTTTCGGCTCAGGGTTAGAAGGGGGATTTCACGTGTCAGGATTTGGCAGCTGGAGGGAGTTTTCGCATGCGTTGTAATTTCGGGATAGCAAGGCGCGGGTTGTGAAGGCGCCAGTTTTGGGAGCACGATATCTGAAATTTTGGGATATAACAAGACGCGGGTTGAATTTTAGGGACAAGCCTAACATGTAGTAATATTGTACTTGTACGTACCAAATCAATTCGCACTTTCCTCAACCAAAAAGAAAACGAAAAAAATAAAACTATTCACATCACACAAAGAGAGAGTCTTGCCCCGTTTTACTATACAAATGCTATTCAAAGCTACTCCCTCATTCCATCTATATATGGCCTAATGCGTTTTTTGATGCTAACTTTGACCAAATATTAGAGCAATGATATATGACATGCAACTTACACAAAGCACACCGTTAAATTCGTCTGTGAAAGGTTCTTTCAATGATATAATTTTCACATTGTGCATGTCATGTACTATTAATCTTGTCAATAGTCAAAGGCGGTCTTAAAAATCTAATTACGCCCTATATAGATGGAAGGAGGGAGTATGAATCCATGTTATGTACGATTAAATTTTTTTCGCTTGCTGTATAATGCATGTAACCTACTCATACCAACATTTTAGTGCATTCCAAATGTCTATACTACCGCTGCAATTCAAACTAAATTTGAATTCGTTTCTTTATTTCAATAAGAATCTACAATCGTGATTGTTGCAACTTCAACCATCATAGTTTCCTTGCTATCCGCCAGATATAAATCGGACGGCCTATAATGCAGGATGGCAGGCACACCATCATCAACAACTCCGTTTTTTATAAGAGTAGAGATAACATATATTAAATGTAGTATAACATGTTCATAACCACACCATGTGTATCACCGTTATATATATTCACACATGCGTCGGTTTGAAACACTATGATAAATTCTTCAAATATCCTAATTTGCTTTTTATAATGAAGTATATATGATCTCTATTCGTCTTTTAGACCCACACAACCCTCTTATCTTTGTAGCTAGCGCTAACTTTCTCTTGTGCATGCACACACCCGCATCCCTCTCACCCTCCCTCAGCATTCTCTAGCTCCATCGCGCAAATTCTTCTTTTCACTTTAGGTCGTTCACCCACGGTGTGTGTAGGCCCCCCAGCTCCTTCTTTACGGCACACATCGATCGATATGCCTCTCTAGCCAGGTGTGCCTAGCACAAACACAAGCTTCCCCTCTTCTCTTGTCACCGTCCATGCCTCACTCCCACCACTCTTTTCATTGTTCTCGTACTCGCACACTCCTCCCCCCTCGATATAGTATGCCTCTCGTACCACCTCCTACATGCATCCCTCTCTCTCTATCCTTCTCCTCGTGCCTCATTTGCTTCTAACACACACATGCATGTATACTGATCGATCTCCCAACATATACCTAGATCGACTTTAACTACCCCCCATCGATCGACGTACCTTACAAGTTATGTATCTCCTTTCTCTAACAAAGGGCGATTGATCTTCCTATGTAGTTATGTCTGCTTACCACAACCACATTGTCCCCCCTCATCATTCGTGCATGCCTCCTGACCCGTCTCTCACACGCATGTGCATAGACAACAAGCAGCCATCTCCTCTCTTATTGATATTGCGGGCATGCCCTCCGTTTGTCTAGCAAGCCCATCCCACCATTTGTTAGAAGCAACTCCACTACCACCCCTCCAACACTCTAGCTCTGTCTCTCTCCCAACCTTAATTCCTCTCCTGCACATATGCATGGATGCCGATCGATCTCCCTTAATACATGAGGCAGATCGATCTCCTTAATACATGAGGTAGGCCTCTCTCCTCCTCCACACATATACCAGCCATTGTACCTCTATAGTTAATTGGGCCTCCCTCTTCCCCCACCACACACCGATAGTCGAGCGCTGCAGGTAGGTATCCATGCCACAGAGACAAACTGCACATGTCCCATCTCACGTTCCAGTAGGCCAGCCACTCTATATCTTTGACGTGGGCACACACAAATTCGATGGCACTCTTTATCGATCGCGCGTGCACACACAGACACATCATCCCTCTCTTCGATTCTATGGACACCTCAAGATGCATTTGTATGAGTAGTTTATCTTGTGAGAGAAAATGTTGAATGAGGGAAGGCCTTATTCGCAAACGTGGAGAGATGTGTGGGTATATTTTTGCAAAATTGCCATAGTTTCTTTCCTATCTGTTAGATATAAATCCGACGGCCTATATTGCAGGATGGCACGCACACCATCATCACCAACTCTGTTTTCTACTCCCTCCGTCCGAAAATACTTGTCATCAAAATGGATAAAAAGAGATGTATCTAAAACTAAAATACGTCTAGATACATTTCCTTTTATCCATTTTGATGACAAGTATTTCCGGACGGAGGGAGTATTTGTCTTTTTAGAGATTTCAACAAGTGACTATGAACGGACTTACCAACATACTCAAAAAGGTAGTCCATAATTTTGATGTTACCCTCTTTTCTTGGCGATGCAGTGCCATCTGGATACCTCATAAATAAATAAAGTACTACATGATACTAATATATGATACATGGCGCAGGAGTACTAAGTATTATTAATACAGTTTTGCTAGAACTCATCTAGATGAGATATAATTTGGTCTCATTCATCTTTTATAGCCATTGGATGTGATGCTATATAAGATGCGTGTGTGCTGACGTGGGTTGTATTTGTTCTTGTGCAACGAACTAACCATTGCATGTCATGTTTGATAGTCTCAAGTCATTAAAAGCATACAAGCCCCACATCTCTTCTTGGTTGATTCCTCTATTTATGTCAAAAAATATGAAACAATGTGAGAGTTAATGCACCACACCTATGTGTTTACTATTTGGTTTTCGTAAGATGACTTAATACTCACCTAGATGGAGGGAGTATTCGATTTGACAGCGGGTGGCGCAGTTCCCGATACGGCTTTAATGCAGACAAGGGAGGAAGTAGCGGTTCTCGATATGTTGAATGGCCAATGCATGAGGGAAGTAATGGGAGGAGGTCCGGGAAAAGAGGCTGCACGATGTGAATGCAACGCAGTTTGCCCTCATTGCCCTCATATAAAGGCGCCCCTCCATTCCAATGCATCTACCACATCGTACGCACCTAAGAATTTGCCTAAGCACCTACACTAAGCGCAAAATAGCTCACACCAGACCCATGGCGGCGATGCACGTGTGTGGCCAGCGGCTGTGCCAGATGGTCCACAACGCCGGCCTGCGGCATGGCGCCGAGGATCGTCTCCAGACGGTGTTGGAGACCGGCTGGTGGATGGCCGCCGTCGACGCCAACTATGACTCTCAGTTGGACCAGATGATCGTTGCCACCAGCAACAAGTTCACCGTCCTCAAGAAGCTCGTGGACGACATCGCCGTACTCCTCCAGCCCGCGCGCCCGGGCTCCTCATTGCCTGCCACCCTAATCGGCCTCCATGGCCGGAACCTCTTTCAAGCACTGGTGGCTCAGCGACTGCCCGTCGACGCCATGAAGAATGTCCACCTGGAGGTTGCGCTTGCCGCGAGGCGCCTCGCCCTACAAGAATTCATCGACCTACACATCCACGTGTACGAGGAAATCGTGTACATAGGTATCTGCAAGGCCAGTGAGGATGCTACGATGTTGGCCTTCCTCAACCGGCTGGAAGCCTTGGATGCCTTTGCTGAGAAGCACCTGACCTCGCCACAAAAGCCGCCGCTCCTTACCCGTCGGTCGGTGGCCCGGCGCACTAAGTTGAGGAGGAGGAGGTCGTATGTTTGTGGATCCATCTTTCTTCTTGCCTTCTGTAACCACCACTACGATCGCATCATCGTGGCCTTAATTCTTATTGTGCTGTTGCATTCTCGTTCCAGTCAATACCGACATGTGCGATCCCTTTGCTTAATTATATGCATCACGGTAACTAGTACTCCATCCATCAATTTATAAGTTGCGTTTACCTTTTCCATCAACTTCGTGCAACGTGCGGGCATCTTGCTAGAAACACTAGAATATGTCTATATAATCCGTATGTGATAGTCCATTTGAAATCTCAAAAAAGACAAATATTTAGGTGCGGAGGGAGTAATATATTAGGAGTATATCAAAACAATAGTGATTTCTTTCAAGTTTGTGAACAAATCCTACTATTCTACTACTTTGGATCCGTCGCAACGCACGGGCACATTGCTGGTAAAAGGAAAACGCCTGTCGCGTTCGCGTTGCACCCCCACATGCCCGGGAATCGGGAGTACAACACGCAGTGGGGTTTGGATACAAATGAAGATGAAGGGGAGGTGAAGAAGTCAAGGAGAATCAGTTCCTGATGGAGAAGTAAATGGAAGAAGTGGCGTGCAGGAAGTTGATTAGACGACTAGGTAGACTAAACGAAAAGGCTATGTGGGTAGACTGATGAGTCATACCTGTTCGTGTACGTGCCCATCCTTCCTGATAGGTGGGACCTATGCAAACAGATAAAAAAATGTGTCATAGTTTTTTTTTGAGCGCGTGAGTGGGAGACGCAACATTCTCTGGTTAAGAAATACTCCCTCCGTTTAGGTGAGTATAAGTCACCTTATGAAAATCAGGTTTTCCCAAAACCTTTAGGCGTGGAGCATTAACTTCCTACTCGATCCCCTCCCAGCCTCGTTAGCCAGCATTCTCTTCCTCTGCTGCCGCGTTCTACCTTTCCATTTTTCCTCTTCTCAAGTGTGGAACGATCTGCATGCCGTCCTTGATGCACCAGAATGACCACTGCATGCATCGCGGCAGGGTGTTGATTGGGCATGCACTAGAATTTGGTTCCGCTCGCAATATGGATGATACCTGAACGAGGAAGTGAACATGCATGCTAGCATGGGAGACCTATTTCCGCTATACAATACTGGAGTACTCATGTTCCTACTACTACTACTACTACTACTAGTAGTACAACTGTGGTACACTTGATGGTCAAAATACTATTCATCTGGTCCTCACAGTGAAGTGACAACACCCTGCGCCTGACACTAATCCAGGCGGCGTGTTCGGGTTACCAAAGTCAGCCTCACCCTGTGCACTGTGCAGTCTGTCACCGCCGTTGTACAACACATTGGCGCCTCGCCTCGTCTCCCTCTCCGCTCCCATGGCACCACTCCATCTCCATCTCCTTCTTCGTCTCCGTCTCCGTCTCCATCTCATTGTGCCCCCGTGTACCGTCGCCTCACTCGCCTCCCCCAGTACCACTATTCCCTCGCTAGCTGCTCCAGCACCGACAACCTTCTCCCCCGTAAATCAAGCCCCCTTCCAAACTCCACCATGGCCGAACGCGAACCGTGCAGCATCCATATGAGACGCGATTGGAGCAATCTCCCCAGTGACATCCTCGACCTCTGTTGTTCGTGTATGGATATGTTGAGCGCCTTACGGCTGGCTGCATGCTCGAGGGACATGCACGCGGCCATCATCGAAGCGAGGTCTAAGCTTTTCAAGTCACCCTGCTTGCTGCTATCTGGTCTTGTGAGATTGGCTCACCATGATACGGAGGCGTGCATGATGCCCCTCGACTTCAATCCGATCTCCATCAGCCGAAACTTCTTTGCAGGTATGTAATGGGTCGCCGTACATCATTTCCCTCGACATCGATCCGATCACCATCGCCTGAAACTTCTTGGCAGGTATGTACTGGGTCGGCATGAACTCCCACTGGATGGCTGCCTTCAGGGAAGACGGTAAAAAGTTGGTGCTCGTGAACTTCCAGACCTCCCATGAGATTATCCTTCCTCCATTGGATTATATAGAGTATTACCATCGCGGTCCAAGTCATCTAGATTACTACGTCAGTTGGATGGACCTTGTTTTGCAGAAGATTGTAGAAACATGCACCACACTATTGGTTTCATCTAACCATACATTAGGGAAGTAAATGTGCATATGGAGAACTCTATATTTGGAAGTAGTGAAATTCTGCAATGCTTACCATGTGTACATACCTATATTCGCCCTTCAGCAATCAATGGCTAGAATAATATCCTCACAAATGTTTTGCCCACAGAACACGAGTATATAACAATGCATGGTATGTTAGTTACCTTGAAGAATTTGTTTGTGAGGACAGAACATGATTACATAACATGCATGACATGGTAGTTTCCTGTGAAGAATCGATTGCGAGATAACATGAGTATAACCATGCATGGCACTTCTATATTTTCGAACCCAGTATACATTTCCCTGTATTTTCCTCCCAGTTCCAACAGGGACATATCAATGTTGTTTCTTGCATTATCCTTCTCATACTCTGAACAATGTTGATCTTACATTAACAATGCCTGTCCTTTTTGATATGATGCAGTGTCCCTACAGTTACTGCCCTTTGTAATCACACCACCTTTGCCAAAAATAGGGAAGCACAACTAGTTCCTCACTCGATCAGCCGATGGCAAAAGACTGATGATCATTCGGACACATGAGCCGGAAAAGTTCTATTGCAAAAACCCCATTGTATACAAGCACCGTGTAATACATGAGTATCCGAACAGTGGCTGTTACGTCTATGAGCAGGATACCAGCTTGTTGGGGCCTTTAGGATTTTTTAGTTGGAGGCGGGTAAACAGCCTTGGTTCACACTCTCTGTTTCTTGGACTCAATTATCCGATTAACCAGGAGATCACCGTTGGCAAGGACCTTGATGGCAGAGAGGCTCTGTTTGCTATGGAAAACTGTGTCTACACGGCGAGCCCTAGGAGTTTGGGAGCAAACTCCCCTGATTGTCAATGATATAGCCTGCAACCAAAAGAAGGTGAGAATGACAAAAGCATCCGGATTAACTTTGATCCTTGGATGTCTCAATTACGACATGCGGTGATGTGGTTCAAGCCTTCAGGTTGATAAGTAATTGGGCTGTTGCATCGAAAGGGTGGAGTACTGGTGTCTCCGGATCACTGGTCGCTGAAGTGGGGCTGCAAATTATGATGGTGTTGGATCATCTCTTTGAATGACTTTGTTGTCTTTGCTGCTGGTTCTGGATGGATAGTTCTTTCTTTTGTTATGCATATTCCTTGTCATTTGGTCATCCTCGTCTATGTCACTCTTACTATGTAATAGTTGCTTCTGTTTAGAATGTCATTCTCGTCTGGATCACGAGAGTCGCTGCATATGGGTGCGTTTTGGTGGTGTAGCAAGACTTCTTATGAACTATCATGTCTTGTTGTTTATGTCAGTAGTAGTCACTAGTCAGTGTTTGAATGTTGTATATATCATTGTTTTGAACTGTTTTGTCTCGAACTACTAGTGGGCTAAATGAGGGCATCACCATTCTCCAGTGTTCAGAGTATATCTCCTTTTTTCAAGTTATATAATTTGAGCTCGGTGTCTTTTTGATGATGTACACTTGTTTGGGCCAGTGAGGTGTCGTTGAATATGGGCCAAGTAGTAATGCAATGCCAAACAGGTCAATTATGACTCTCAGGCCGGGCTCTCAAAAGATCCTGAAAAAAAGGCCGGGCTCTCCAAAAAAGAAAGAATAAGGACTCTTAGGCCGACATGTGGGCGCCATTGGTGTTTTCGTGCGCTTGTGCACCAAGAGCATATTGGCGCGTGCTCGAAATTCATGCTACCTTTTCATCCCCAGTCTCCCACCCCTCCCCCACCTCTGGAATCTCGATTCCTACTCCAGTTCCCCCAAATCCCCCTCCTGTACTCCCTATACTCAAGCGCACTATCATGTCGCCAGTTAATGCGGATATCCGAGCCGGAGATCCTGAGGTCCGTCCTGCCTTCGGTCGCTGCGTGCTATCGCTCAACAGTGGCATGGCGGCGCTTGACGACCAGTTTGCCGGCAAAGTGCTGATGGTAACCATCAACGGTGACCGGCCTCCCATCTCGCCGAATGACCTTGTCAAAGCTCTTGGCATTGCGCACGACATCCAAATAAGTGACTTGCTCGTCGAAGTATGTCCGCCACCGGCTGATTTCTTCGTCAGGTTCCGGACAACTTTTGACTGCAGTCGTGTGTTTGAATCTTCCCGATGTTTGTTCTGCGATGGCGCGCTGGTGAGCTTTGATCGGTGGCACCCAGGATGGGGCTCGGTGCCCTCTGAGCTTGAGTTTTTAAAAAAGCTTACCTTCCACAGCATGCCTCGACGTGCTTGGGACAGCGAGTCCATGAACGAGCTTATCAACGACCTTGGAGGTGAGCTCGTAAGTATGTTTGTTCCTCCAAACAGCTGGGCTTTGACGGTTATGGCACGGATGAAGAAGCCGTCCACCATACCGAAGGTGATTGGTGTTGAGATACCGGTGCAGGAACCGGGGTTGTACTATTCGTCGCCACCAAGGCCGCCGCGGACCACGTTAGTGATGTACCTGTATCGAGTGTTCGTGCATGTCGAAGAAGTGGTCAATCCATCAATCGAAGTCCTGCCGCCGCCGCTGGTGCCAGGGTCCGTCGACGACGTCCATTACAGGAGTCAACATCAGACTTTCCCTGTGTTGCTCGGAACGATGGATGGTACAGGGCCTACTACATCGCGCGGCGGAGGCCACTGCTTCTTTGGGAGAAGAGGCAGGGCTGGCTGCCTGGATGTGCTCTAATTTGAGGTAACAACTGAATCTTGTCAGATACTAGTTAAATCCGAGCTATGGGTGTGAAGCACTGATATGCCAATACATTTGATTGTGACATGTTCTAATTTTGTACCTGAACTTTTTTTAGAAAGGGTTGTACGTCAACTTAATGTGCTAGCAGAACTTATTGTGTTGTCTATCTATTTTCTTTGCACAACATTCAAGATATTTCCCCATCATTGATAAAGACGATGAACCGTTATGTACGACTTCGTTGGTTTCAACATAGCCCTTCCCGTAGCGATCCACTGCTTCCATCCTGATTGTGCCGCCTGCGTGAAATTTTTGTATGCAAGTTCAGTGTGCTATGATGTTCTATATAATTGTGTCAACTATATAAGTTTTTACTGAGCATCAGCAATGCATATGGCTGAAAGATGTATTTACGAGCATCGAACGATGGGTCTCTCTCTATCTCTCTCTCTCTCTCTCTCACACACACACATGCACACGCACAAGTGGGACCCGTTGAATTATTTATTTGCTCGTGACAGCTTTTAATTAGGTTCCACTGTAATCTAAATTTTTTCTTAAGTTATTAATTGAGCTCAGTGACTTCAAAAAGTTGTACAGAAGCCTTGTTTGGGCCTTTCCGGCGTCGCTAAATGTGGGCTGAGTAACCATGTTAGGTTGTACTGTACTACACAGGCCTTTTTTTCAACATCAGCAATGCAACTGGGCCAACAGTTGTACACAATATCCGGGTCAACTTGTTATTCTCCGCCCTGCTGGGCTGCAAACTTTCCTAGGAGGTATGCATTAGGCTTAACAAGAAAATGGACTTTAAGAAATAATAAATGGGATGTAATTATAATAACTGGACAGTTACTATGCACCAAACACGCAATTAGTTTGAAAAATATATTATTATTGGAATTTGAAATTTTAATTTCATTACTTGTTGCGCGCGCAGTATTTCGTTGGATTTTAACGTAATACAACTTTATTTTGAAATTATATTTAACCTGACTAGAAATTTCGGATAAAAATATTTCGGATCCCATAAAAATGTGGGAATTTTTTTGAATTATGTTTTGAGCGGTTGTTTGAAATTATTAATCGTTATCCTAGCTAGAAGTTGGGCTGTACTTTTAACAAACTGTAAATGGGCTGTAGTAAATTCCATTAGAATTAAAAAATGGGCTGTACATTCTTACAAATCGCAAATGGGCTATATGTTCTCTGCCATCCGAGCCGTGGGCCTACTAAGTTGACGCGTACCAAGGGCTTTGTCAACTTAGTCAATATAAACGATTCTAGCTGCAGTGATCGTACAATGTCCATCCAACGGTCGTAGTGCTTCTTCAACCTCTGGTCTTCTTACTCCAGCCACCCAAAGCAGCGCCGGTTGTGTCGCGTGCTCCTGCCTCCCGTGGCCGGCTATGATGCCGTGGAGGCCTCACCACCCCGTACTACTCCCACCGCTGGCCAGGTCATCCCTCTACTCACTGATAACCCACAAGTATAGGGGATCACAACAGTTTTCGATAAGTAAGAGTGTCGAAGCCAACGAGGAGCTAAAGGAAGAACACATATTCCCTCAAGTTCTATTGACCACCGATACAACTCTACGCACGCTTGACGTTCGCTTTACCTAGAACAAGTATGAAACTAGAAGTACTTTGTAGGCGTTGCTGGATAGGTTTGCAAGATAATAAAGAGTACGTAAATAATAAGTAGGGGTTGTTTAGATAAAGAAACAATAAAGTAAATATAGCGAGTGTGGAAAAGTGGTGGTAGGAGTTGCGAAATTGTCCCTAAGCAATTGACTACTTTACTTGTAGCGACCAGACCTCAAACAGTCTGATCTCTATGCTCCGGTGTCATCCCTGGATCAGTAATGCTGACACCACACAGTACTCGGAGGATTTATAGCAGAGTAACAATCACACACTTATTACATCGAGTGTCTCAAAAGAGAACTTATTACAATAAATATGGCTTAAGGCCATCTAAAACGATAACAACGGAAGGCTTGGAAGATAAGTGAGTCCATCAACTCCAACGGCATCACTGAGTATGGAACCACGACCTAAAAACTCCTTAATCATCGTCTGAAAAGTCTGCAACATTAACGTTGCAGCCCGAAACGGGTCAGCACATGGAATATGCTGGCAATGTAACACATAGAGAGTAATGGAATGAAACAACTATACTATATGGAAATTTGGCTGGTGGAAAGCTCTATGGTTACAGTTTTGCGTAAAGCCAATTTTTCCCTACTTCAAAGGAATAAAATTTATTTAACTATCATGGTAGTTGTTAAACATTGAGAATGGTTGACAGCATTCTCAATCCCAATTAAGCATCATCATTAAACATAACCCCACAAAATTAATTTAGAGTAACATGTTGAGATTCACATGATAATCCAAGTACTAGATACTCAAGATGTCCATAACCGGGGACACGGCTAACCATGATTAGTTTATTACACTCTGCAGAGGTTTGCGCACTTTTCCCCACAAGACTTGATCTCCTCGGTTTGGTTTCTCGCACTACATGGTGTTTGAGAAGACAGATGACCGAAACATAGTCTTTCAGAAGCGCTAGCACCTTACGATCGGGTAGACCGTACCACCTACATCCCCTACATCTGCTAGTCTACCACTGTAAGAGTTCGCACGACTTAGTCAACTATGCTAGAGCCCATAATAGCTTGTGGCTGCACACGGAAGTTTCTAGTATGAATAGTCTTATGATCCCTTTGAGCCTAGGTGGCGGTCCAAAAGAAAACAGGCAAGTCCTAGAATACCCAGGTGCCTCAATCCACGCAGATGTGTGTTTAAGTTGCCACCTTAGATAAACCATTAATTAACAATACTCACATCTGTCATGGATATCACTCACCCAATCCACGTCTACTAGCATAGCATGGCATAATAAGCAAACGTAGAAGTAACTCCCAAAGGTTTGATAATAAACAAGTAATAGGTGCTACCTCATCTACTTCCCATCCCACAATTTAATTAGATCTTAATCATGCAATGTGTGAAGATTGGTCTAATGCAGTAAAACTGGGTAGTAGGAAAGGTATGATCAAAGTGTTACTTGCCTTACTGATGATCCGGGAAACCTAGCGATTCGAAGTAACAGGCGGCGCACTCCGGGTATTTTATCGCAAACAAACAAACAAGCATACAATAAGAACTCATCTAATGCGCAAGTAAAACTCAAATAAGAGATCTAACCAGAAGGTTCAACTTAAAAACTCCGGTTGGCAAAAAGAATCAAATCGAACGAAGCAACGAAAGTCAAACGACGAAAGAAAACAACATCATTCGACAAATCAGGATCTAGGGCAAATTTTACAGTAGCAAAATCTTGTTTACATTGATCAAACGGATAGAGGGTTTCGAGATGAAACTCCAGGCGCTTGAATCGCCTGATTCCGATAAACGAGCGAAAAGTTATACTAAAATGAAAATCGGATCAGGAATCGCGATCAGAAAAATCGCGGATTTAATCCGAGAAAAAGAAAAACGACGAACGTTCGCTAGAACGAACGAACGAACGCCCGCTATTTAAATAAACCGGAAAAACCGATCTATTTAAAAAAACGAATCTAAAAAAATAAAAAAAATCGACAGTTTTTCAGAAAAACGGCGGCACGGAAATCGAGGCGGTGGCGAACCTCGGCGAGCGTGCGGCGGCGGCGGCGGGGGGCGAGGCGGCGGCGGCGGGGGGCAGCAGCGGCGCGGGTGGCGGCGGGGCACGGGGCTCGAGGCGGGGCTGGCGGCTAGGGTTTGCCCCGGGTGGGCTGCCCCGGCTTATAAAGCCTTGGCGGGCCGGAGTCCTAGTCGAACACGGCCCGTAGGTCGGTTCGTTTTTTTATTACGCGCAGAAGAAAAATAAAAAGAAATATTAAACGGACTCCAAAAATTCCGAAATAAATTTTCACGGGCTTCTAAAATCAAGCCGCACAAGGTGAACATTTATTTGGGACCTAAATGCAATTTTGAAAAACGCACATTTTTCCTAAATTCAAATAAAACACCGAAAAACTCCGAAATAAAATCTTATTTGATTTTATTATTAAATCCTCAATATTTCTTTATTTTGGGAAAGTCATTTTATTCCCTCTCTCATATTTTTGTAATGGAAATAATTGATGATAAAATAAATAAAATCAAATGATCCTATTCTCAAAATTTGAGAAAACTCAAATATGAAAATAACGAAATCCCCAACTCTCTCCGTGGGTCATTGAGTTGCGTAGAATTTCTAGGATCAACCAAAATGCAAAATAAAATATGATATGCAATGATGATCTAATGTATAACATTCCAAATTGAAAATTTGGGATGTTACAAACCTACCCCCATTAAGATGAATCTCGCCCTCGAGATTCGGGTTGGCTAGAAAATAGGTGAGGGTGGTCCTTGAGCAAATCTTCCTCTCGTTCCCAGGTGGCTTCATCCTCCGTGTGGTGGCTCCACTGAACTTTGCAAAACTTGATAACCTTGCTGCGGGTAAATCGGCTGGCAAACTCGAGGATCTTAATTGGTTTCTCCTCGTAGGTCAAATCGTTATGCAACTGAATAGTTTCCAAAGGCACTGTATCTCTCAACGGTATGTCAGCCATCTCCGCGTGACATTTCTTTAACTGAGAAACGTGGAACACATCATGAACTCCTGACAATCCTTCAGGCAATTCCAACTTGTAGGCCACTTCTCCCATACGCTCCAAAACTCGATATGGTCCTACAAATCGTGGTGCTAACTTCCCTTTAACTCCAAAACGCTTTGTTCCCCGAAGTGGAGATACTCGAAGATAAGCTCTATCTCCGACTTCGTAAACTATCTCCTTGCATCTAGAATCTGCATAACTTTTCTGTCTGGACTGGGCTACCTTGAGCCTATCGCGAATCAACTTCACCTTCTGTTCAGACTCTTTAATCAAGTCAGGTCCAAACAACTGACGGTCTCCAACTTCGTCCCATGACAATGGTGTCCTGCACCTCCTTCCGTACAAGGCTTCGAAAGGGGCCATCTTTAAACTGGTTTGGTAACTGTTGTTGTAAGAGAACTCTGCATATGGCAAATTATCGTCCCAACTAGATCCATAATCTAGCGCACAAGCTCTCAGCATATCCTCCAAAATCTGATTTACTCTCTCGATCTGTCCATCTGTCTGTGGATGAAAAGCTGTACTGAACTCTAGCCTGGTACCCAAAGTTTCGTGCAACTGCTTCCAGAACTTTGAGGTAAACTGGGTTCCTCTATCTGATAATATACTCCTTGGAACTCCATGCAGACATACGATCCTGGTCATGTATATCTTTGCCAACTTAGCACATGTGTAAGTGGTCTTTACTGGGATGAAATGAGCTACTTTCGTCAATCGATCAACTACAACCCAAATCTAGTCATAGCCTGAACGAGTCCTGGGCAATCCCGTGATAAAATCCATGCCTAGCTTATCCCACTTCCATTCGGGTATCGGCAATGGTTGTAACAATACTGCTGGCTTCTGATGCTCTGCCTTTACTCTCTGACATACATCACAAACTGCTACATACTCCGCAATATCCTTCTCCATTCCGGTCCACCAGAAAATATCCTTCAAATCCAAATACATCTTGGTATTTCCTGGGTGAATTGAATATGGTGAGTCGTGTGCCTCTTGCAAAATCAACTTCCTGATCTCCGGGTCATTGGGCACGTAAACGCGGTCTTCAAACCATAGGGTGTCGTGCTCATCCTCATGAAATCCTTTAGCTTTTCCTTTGCTCAGTTTCTCCTTTATAGCGGCAATCTCTTTGTCGGTCTTCTGAGCTTCCCTGATTCTATCCATCAAGGTTGACTGAATCTCCAATGCTGCTACATAGCCTCTCGGAACTATTTCCACACATAGTTCACGAAGATTTTCTGCTAACTCCTTTGGTATTTCTCCCGTCATTAACGTGTTGACATGGCTCTTACGGCTTAATGCGTCAGCTACTACATTAGCCTTTCCGGGGTGATAATGCAATTTCATATCATAATCCTTGATGAGATCCAACCATCTCCTTTGTCTGAGATTCAACTCCTGTGTGAAAATGTACTTCAAACTCTTATGATCCGTGTACACCTCACAATGGTTTCCAATGAGGAAATGCCTCCATGTTTTCAAAGCATGCACTACGGCTGCTAACTCCAAATCATGCGTGGCATAATTCAACTCATGAGGTTTCAATTGTCTTGAGGCATATGAAACAACTCTCCCTTCCTGCATAAGCACTGCTCCAAGTCCTCGACGTGAAGCGTCGCAATACACCTCATAATCTTTGGTCTGGTCTGGCAAAATCAACACTGGTGAGGTAACTAAGTGTTTCTTCAACTCGGAAACTAGCCTCACATTCCTCTGTCCATATGAACTTGGTATCTTTCTTTAACAACTCAGTCATAGGCTTCGCAATCTTTGAGAAATTCTCAATAAATCTCCAGTAGTATCCTGCGAGTCCAAGAAAACTCTGGATCTCTCCAACTGTTGTTGGGGCTTCCCACTTGGTCACGGTATCAACTTTAGTGGGATCAACTGCTATACCTTCTCCAGATATAACGTGTCCGAGGAATCCTACTTCCTTCAACCAAAACTCACATTTTCCGAACTTGGCATATAATTGATGTTCTCTGAGCTTTCCAAGTACCAAACACAAATGCTCCTTATGCTCCTGTTCATTCTTCGAATAAACCAGGATATCATCAATGAACACTACGACGAACTTATCCAAGAACTCCATAAACACTTTGTTCATCATGTTCATAAAATAGGCAGGTGCGTTAGTCAGACCAAATGACATAACGGTATACTCATACAGCCCATACCTGGTGGTAAAAGCTATCTTCGGAATATCCTGTTCTCGAATCTTCAACTGGTGGTATCCTGATCACAGATCGATCTTGGAAAATACCTTAGCTCCTTGCAATCGATCAAACAGATCGTTGATCATTGGTAGTGGGTACTTGTTTTTTATCGTTACTTCATTCAATCCTCGATAATCAACAACCATCCTTAACGATCCATCCTTCTTCTCCACTAGTAGTACTGGCGATCCCCAAGGTGAAGAACTTGGGCGAATATATCCCTTATCCAGTAACTCCTTAATCTGCTTCTTAATTTCCACCAAATCCTTTGCTGGCATCCTATATGGTCTCTTTGATATTGGCCATGTGCCTGGCAATAGCTCAATCAAAAACTCAATATCTCTATCCGGTGGCATGCCTGGCAACTCTTCTGGAAATACTTCAGGGAAATCCCTTACCACTGGTACTTCCTCCTGCACAACTCCTGTTAGGTAATTTACTTGAGTCCTCTTTGGCACATGCCGGGATACATACTTGATCCTTCTCCCTTCTGGGGTGGTAAGCAAAATTGACTTACTAGCACATTCAATATTCCCTTCATACTTTGATAACCAATCCATGCCTAATATCACATCCAATCCTTGAGATTCCAATACTATTAGGTCTGAGGGAAAAACATAGTTACCAATCCTTAATGGTAACCGATCACACCATAGACTAGCCACATACTCTGCTCCAGGCGAGGTTACTAACATGGGTGACCTAAGGGCTTGGGTTGATAGGTTATACTTATCCACAAATCCCCTTGAGATGTATGAATGCGATGCACCAGTATCAAAAAGAACGAGTGCAGTAAATGACTTAACCAAAAACTTACCTATTACTGCATCGGGCTGAGCTTCAACCTCCTCCACGCTAACGTGGTTCACCTGTCCCCTGTTGAAAGGGTTCGGCTTCTTTCCAGAACTTCCATTGCCATTTTGGCCTTCAGGACATTCATTGGCATAATGTCCGGTCTTTTGACACTTAAAGCAAGTGACTTGGCTCAGGTCCTTCTTGGCTGGGGTTGATGGGTTGGTGCAATTCTGGCCGTTGCTTCCTCCATTGCCATTTCCATTCTTGGTGCCATTGTGATTGTGCGAGCTACCTCCTCCATGGGTATGCTGAAAATGTCCTCCCGGTCTAGGGGTAAAACGTGGCTTCTGCTGAGCTCCTGAATTGTACTTTCCTTGTCCATACTTCCTCTTGCAATTCTCAATTTTCTGCTGCTTGCCTTCAATCATAAGAGCACGGTCTACCAACTCCTGATAGTTGTTGAAGGTTGCTACCATCAACTGCATGCTCAACTCATCATTCAGTCCTTCCAGAAACTTCTCCTGCTTAGCTGCATTCGTAGCGACGTCATCTGGGGCATAACGTGCTAACTTACTAAAGTCCTCCACGTACTAGCCAACTGTCCGTCCTCCTTGGCGCAAGTTGCGAAACTCATGCTTCTTCATGGCCATAGCTCCTGCTGAAACATGTGCAGTACGAAAAGCCTGCTGAAACTGGTCCCATGTGACAGTGTCGACTGGGAAAGTGGCTGTGAAATTCTCCCACCATGATGCTGCGGGTCCTTCTAACTGATGTGCAGCAAACTTCACCTTCTTCGCATCTGTGCATCCTGCTGTGGTCAACTCCCTAGCTGTCTTGCGGATCCAATCATCTGCTACTATCGGCTAGGTGCTACTGGAAAACACCGGCGGATTCAGCCTAAGAAAACGGGCTAAGTGATCAACAGGTGGTGGTGGTGGTGGTGGGTTGTTGTTGTTGTTCCCCTGGTTCTGATTCTGGACTAGCAACTGCATCAATGTGTTCTGCTGCTGGATCAACTGGGTGAGCTCCGGTGGAAAGGTGAATCTGGGGTCACGTCTCGGAGGCATCTGAGGGTTTTAGAGAAGATGAGATGTAAGAATAGAGGGGGTCTAAAGAGAAAACACTACCCATATGCACATGAGGCAAAACAAACAATTCACTTCATTCAATCAAACAAGGGCATACAATTGATCTATCTATCACAAAAGTGCTCGGACTACTATATTTACATGGTGGACTACTACTACTGATGAGGTGGTCTACTAGAAATATTCTTCGGTTGCATACTCCATGATATCTGCTCCAGCTTCATCAACATAGTCATCATCGCTACTATATAGATCCGAGTCGGTGTCGTCGATGATTATGTAGTCTTCCGGGCTAATCTCCTTGGGTTCTTTATCTTCATCTACTGGTGTAGGGCCTCCCATAATTATTCCAATCTTCTTGATCAGGTCGTCATTCTTCTCCACCAATACTTCAATTTCTTCTTCATAATATTCACGTATAGCCTTGAGTTCTTCCTCCAGTTCCTTGATTCTTGTCTTAGCTTTCTTCAGATCTATCATGTCGGCGCACATCTGGTTCTCCTGTCGTCGAATGTGCTGGTTTAACTCCTGGATAAAAGCTGCGATTGATTTATCCTTCCTGGTGCTGATCATCTCCCAGTGTTCATCTCGGCACCCACAAATCTGGTAGATAGTATCCTTGAGATCCTTGCGGTAGACTTCTCCAGTGCGTCCCATGGCGATGTGAGCTGCCATGCTCTTTCCTAGACTCCAAGTCGGTGCATCAAAAGAAAACTCTATGAGCTCGGTGACTGGCATGAACGTCCTTCCTGGAACTTGAACTTAAATCATCCAGCGCTCTTCTTTAGGTAAAGTGGCGTTGTAGGTTCCAGTGAAGCTTGGCACTCCTATGTTCAGGTATCTAGTGACTTCCTTCAAGTGTCGTCCAAAGGGTGTATCTTCATCCGGTTGCGTGAACTTGTTCCTTGCATCCGCCATCCTAAAAGAGTAGAAAAGGTGAGAAGTCAGAAGAGAAGAGAGTGAGTAGTGATCTAGGTCTTTTAGCTTAGTGGTCGTGTCCTACAGTCAGCGTGGGCTCTGATACCATCTCTGTAGCGACCAAACCTCAAACAGTCTGATCTCTGTGCTCCGGTGTCATCCCTGGATCAGTAATGCTGACACCACACAGTACTCGGAGGATTTATAGCAGAGTAACAATCACACACTTATTACATCGAGTGTCTCAAAAGAGAACTTATTACAATAAATATGGCTTAAGGCCATCTAAAACGATAACAGCGGAAGGCTTGGAAGATAAGTGAGTCCATCAACTCCAACGGCATCACTGAGTATAGAACCACGACCTAAAAACTCCTTAATCATCGTCTGAAAAGTCTGCAACATTAACGTTGCAGCCCGAAATGGGTCAGCACATGGAATATGCTGGCAATGTAACACATAGAGAGTAATGGAATGAAACAACTATACTATATGGAAATTTGGCTGGTGGAAAGCTCTATGGTTACAGTTTTGCGTAAAGCCAATTTTTCCCTACTTCAAAGGAATAAAATTTATTTAACTATCATGGTAGTTGTTAAACATTGAGAATGGTTGACAGCATTCTCAATCCCAATTAAGCATCATCATTAAACATAACCCCACAAAATTAATTTAGAGTAACATGTTGAGATTCACATGATAATCCAAGTACTAGATACACAAGATGTCCATAACCGAGGACACGGCTAACCATAATTAGTTTATTACACTCTGCAGAGGTTTGCGCACTTTTCCCCACAAGACTCGATCTCCTCCGTTTGGTTTCTCGCACTACATGGTGTTTGAGAAGACGGATGACCGAGACATAGTCTTTCAGAAGCGCTAGCACCTTACGATCGGGTAGACCGTACCACCTACATCCCCTACATCTGCTAGTCTACCACTGTAAGAGTTCGCACGACTTAGTCAACTATGCTAGAGCCCATAATAGCTTGTGGCTGCACACGGAAGTTTCTAGTATGAATAGTCTCATGATCCCTTTGAGCCTGGGTGGCGGTCCAAAAGAAAACAGGCAAGTCCTGGAATACCCAGGTGCCTCAATCCACGCAGATGTGTGTTTAAGTTGCCACCTTAGATAAACCATTAATTAACAATACTCACATCTGTCATGGATATCACTCACCGAATCCACGTCTACTAGCATAGCATGGCATAATAAGCAAACGTAGAAGTAACTCCCAAAGGTTTGATAATAAACAAGTAATAGGTGCTACCTCATCTACTTCCCATCCCACAATTTAATTAGATCCTAATCATGCAATGTGTGAAGATTGATCTAATGCAGTAAAACTGGGTAGTAGGAAAGGTATGATCAAAGTGTTACTTGCCTTGCTGATGATACGGGAAACCTAGCGATCTGAAGTAACAGGCGGCGCACTCCGGGTATTCTATCGCAAACAAACAAACAAGCATACAATAAGAACTCATCTAATGCACATGTAAAACTCAAATAAGAGATCTAACCAGAAGGTTCAACTTAAGAACTCCGGTTGGCAAAAAGAATCAAATCGAACGAAGCAACGAAAGTCAAACGGCAAAAGAAAACAACTTTGTTCTACTAATCTGGATCTAGGGAAAATTTTATAGTAGAAAAATCTTGCTTACGTTGATTAAACGGATAGAGGGTTTCGAGACGAAACTCCAGGCGCTTGAATCGCCTGATTCCGATAAACGAGCGAAAAGTTATACTAAAACGAAAATCGAATCAGGAATCGCTATCAGAAAAATCACGGATTTAATCCGAGAAAAAGAAAAACGACGAACGTTCGCTAGAACGAACGCACGGACGAACGCCCACTATTTAAATAAACCGGAAAAACCGATCTATTTAAAAAAACCGAATCTAAAAAAATAAAAAAAACCGACGAGAAATGAACGGTTTTTCGAAAAAAAATGGCGGCACGGAAATCGAGGCGGCGGCGAACCTCGGCGATCGTGCGGCGGCGGCAGCGGGGGCGAGGCGGCGGCGGCGGGTGGCGGCGACGACGAGGGTGGCGGCGCAGGTGGCAGCGGGGCACGGGGCTCGAGGCGGGGCTGGCGGCTAGGGTTTACCCCGGGTGGGCTGCCCCGGCTTATAAAGCCCTGGCGGGCCGGAGTCCTAGTCGGACACGGCCCGTAGGTCGGTTCATTTTTTTATTGCGCGCAGAAGAAAAATAAAAAGAAATACTAAACAGACTCCAAAAATTCCAAAATAAATTTTCACGGGGTTCTAAAATCAAGCCGCACAAGGTGAACATTTATTTGGGACCTAAATGCAATTTTGAAAAACACACATTTTTCCTAAATTCAAATAAAACACCAAAAAACTCCGAAATAAAATCTTATTGGATTTTATTATTAAATCCTCAATATTTCTTTATTTTGGGAAAGTCATTTTATTCCCTCTCTCATATTTTTGTAATGGAAATAATTGATGATAAAATAAATAAAATCAAATGATCCTATTCTCAAAATTGGAGAAAACTCAAATATGAAAATAACGAAATCCCCAACTCTCTCCGTGGGTCATTGAGTTGCGTAGAATTTCTAGGATCAACCAAAATGCAAAATAAAATATAATATGCAATGATGATCTAATGTATAACATTCCAAATTAAAAATTTGGGATGTTACATTACTAGACCGATAGCAAGTATTATGTGGGAGAGGCCATTGCTAGCATGTCATCCCTGACTTGGAATTCTATGCACTTATGATTGGAACTATTAGCAAGCATCCGCAACTACTAATGTTCATTAAGGTAAAACCCAACCATAGCATTAAGATATATTGGTCCCCCTTCAATCCCGTATGCATCAATTTCTATGCTAGGTTGAAGCTTCTGTCACTTTTGCCCTCCAATACATAGTCCTGTCAACATACAAGTAACCCTATGGTGTGATCCACGCGCGCAGTCATATGATGGGCACCAAAGGACAACAACATAACCACAATAAAATTAAATCAATCATAACAATTCATCAACCACCGATAGGACAACGAAAATCTACTCAGACATCATAGGATGGCAACACATCATTGGATAATAATATGAAGCATAAAGCACCATGTTCAAGTAGAGGGTACAGAGGGTTGCGGGAGAGTGGACCGCTATAGATAGAGGGGGGAAGGTGATGGAGATGTTGGTGAAGATGGCGGAGGTGTTGGTGTAGATTGCGGTGATGATGATGGCCCCCGGTGGCGCTCCGGTGCCACCAGAAGCGAGGGGGAGAGAGTCCCCCTCCTTCTTCTTCCTTGACCTCCTCCCTAGATGGGAGAAGGGTTTCCCCTCTGGTCCATGGCCTCCATGGCACGGGAGGGGCGAGAGCCCCTCCGAGATTGGATCTGTCTCTCTGTCTCTCTCTGTTTCTGCGTTCTCAGATTCTTCCCTTTCACCATTTCTTATATTCCCGGAGATCCGTAACTCCAATTGGGCTGAAATTTTGACACGATCTCTATCCGGAAATTAGCTTTCTTGCGGCAAAAGAAGGGCATCAACCGCCTTACGGGGAGGCCACGAGGGTCAGGGGCGTGCCTGCCTCCCCAGGGTGCACCCCCCTACCTCGTGGGCCCCTCGAGCATCGTCTTGCGTGGATTCTTCTTCCCAAAAATCATATATATTCCAAAAAAAATCTCCATCAGTTTTTATTCCGTTTGGACTCCGTTTGATATGGATATTCCGCGAAACAAAAAACATGCAGCAAACAGGAACTGGCACTAGGCACTGGATCAATACGTTAGTCCCAAAAATAGTATAAAAAGTTGCCAAAAGTATATGAAAGTTGAATAATATTGGCATGGAACAATAAAAAATTATAGATACGACAGAGACGTATCAACATCCCCAAGCTTAATTCCTGCTCGTCCTCGAGTAGGTAAATGATAAAAAAGATAATTTTTGATGTGGAATGCTACCTAGCATAATCTTGATCACATATCTAATCATGGCATGAATATTAAGACACGAGTGATTCAAAGCAATAGTCTATCATTTGACATAAAAACAATAATACTTCAAGCCTACTAATAAAGCAATCATGTCTTTTCAAAATAACATGGCCAAAGAAAGTTATCCCTACAAAATCATATAGTCTGGCTATGCTCCATCTTCACCACACAAAATATTCACATCATGCACAACCCCGATGACAATCCAAGAAATTGTTTTATACTTTTGACGTTCTCAAACCTTTTCAACTTTCACGCAATACATGAGCGTGAGCCATGGACATAGCACTATAGGTGGAATAGAATATGATGGTGGAGAAGACAAAAAGGAGAAGATAGTCTCACATCAACTAGGCGTATCAACGGGCTATGGAGATGCCCATCAATCTATATCTACTATTAAAGGGAGGTGATATTCTTGGTTTCGTCCTACTTCGTTTGGTCCCGCTTCAATTAATTTCACATATGCTATTTTGTTTTGGCCCAATGGAGGAAGATTGCCTGGCGGCGCACTATGGCCCAGGTCCGGAGAGTTGGCAAAAAATAAAACTGCCCATGGGAGAGTTCAATTTCATAACCTGTCAACCGGCCACGCACCCAGCTAGCGATACGAGAGGATTTCCTTCCCTCGTTGCAACGCACAGGCCTTTTTGCTAGTAGATATCAATGTGAGTGAGTAGGGATTGCCATGCAACGAATGCACTAGAGCTATAAGTGTATGAAAGCTCTAATTGAAACTAATTGGGTGTGCATCCAGCTTGCTTGCTCATGAAGACCTCGGGCATTTGAGGAAGCCCATCATTGGAATATACAAGCCAAGTTCTATAATGAAAATTCCCACTAGTATATGAAAGTGATAACTCAAGAGACTCTCTATATGAAGAACATGGTGCTACTTTGAAGCACAAGTGTGGAAAAAGGATAGTAGCACTGCACCTTCTCTCTTTTTCTCTCATTTTTTATTTTTTTATTTTTTTATTTTTTGGTGGGCTTCTTTGGCCTCTTTTTTTTATTTGGGCTTCTTTGGCCTCTTTTATTTTTTGTAAAGTCCGGAGTCTCATCCCGACTTATGGGGGAATCATAGTCTCCATCATCCTTTCCTCACTGGGGCAATGCTCTAATAATGGTGATCATCATATTTTTATTTACTTACAACTCAATATTACAACTCAATGTCTAGAACAAAGTATGACTCTATATGGATGCCTCCGACGGTGTACCGGAATGTGCAATGATCTAGCGTAGCAATGACATCAAAAAACGGACAAGCCATGAAAACATCATGCTAGCTATCTTATGATCATGCAAAGCAATATGACAATGAATGCTCAAGTCATGTATATGATGATGATGAAATTTGCATGGCAATATATCTCGGAATGGCTATGGAAATGCCATGATAGGTAGGTATGGTGGCTGTTTTGAGGAAGGTATATGGTGGGTTTATGGTACCGGCGAAAGTTGCGCGGTACTAGAGAGGCTAGCAATGATGTAAGGGTGAGAGTGCGTATAATCCATGGACTCAACATTAGTCATAAAGAACTCACATACTTATTGCAAAAATCTACTAGTCATTGAAACAAAGTACTACGCGCATGCTCCTAGGGGCATAGATTGGTAGGAAAAGACCATCACTCGTCCCCGACCGCCACTCATAAGGAAGACAATAAATAAATAAATCATGCTCCGACTTTGTTACATAACGGTTCACGGTACGTGCATGCTACGGGAATCACAAACCTCAACACAAGTATTTCTACTAATCCACAACTACCCACTAGCATGACTCTAATATCACCATCTTTATATCGCAAAACTATTGCAAGGAATCAAACATATCATATTCAGTGATCTACAAATTTTATGTAGGATTTTATGACTAACCATGTGAATGACCAATTCCTGTCATCTCTCTAAATAGATATAAGTGAAGCAAGAGAGTTTATTTCTTTCTACAAAATTGTAACACCCTCGATGCGACTATAGTTCCCACGTGTCGAGGCACGACTTAGAGACATAATCGCATTGAAGGCATATGTCGCGATTAAGGTAATCTTTACACATCCCATGTAATATAATAATAAAGGGGAGATAACATAGTTGGCTTACACTCGCCACGTCAATCAAGGTACATAAATAACATTACATCATCCAACACTCATGGCCCGACTACGGCGCCAAAATAAAAGATAACCCAACATGCAACACGGTCCCGATCACCCCCAACTGGGCACCACTACTGATCATCAGGAAAGGAAACATAATAACGCTGAGAGTCCTCGCCGAACTCCCACTTGAGCTCGAGCGCGCCACCTGGAGCGGAATCATCAGGCCCTGCATCTGGTGTAATAGTAATCTGTGAGCCACAGGGACTCAGCAATCTCGCACCCTCGCGGTCAAGACTATTTAAGCTTAAAGGTAAGGTAAGGTGAAATATATGTGGAGCTGCAGCAAGCGACTAGCATATATGGTGGCTATCCTGTTCGCAAAAGAGAGCGAGAAGAGGAGGCAAAGCGCGAGTGAGAAACTAGAGAGCAACCTGCGCAAACATTACTGCCACACCGTGTCCACTTCCCGGACTCCGCCAAGAAGAGGCCGTCACGGTAACACACTCAGTTGATTCATTTTAATTAAGTTAAGGTTCAAGTTATATACAACCGGACATTAACAAATTCCCATCTGCCCATAACCGCGGGCACGGCTTTCAAAAGTTCAAATCCCTGCAGGGGAGTCCCAACTTAGCCCATGACAAGCTCTCACGGTCAACGAAGGAATAGACCTCCTCCCGAGATGTTCCGATCAGACTCGGTACCTCGCTTCTTCAAGACACTTCGACAGGTTAAAACAAGACCAGCAACACCACCCGAATGTGCCGACAAATCCCGATAGGAGATGCACATATCTCGTTCTCAGGGCACACTCATATGAGACATCCTACGAGTAAAACCAACCCTCAAGTTGCCCCGAGGTGGCCCCGCAGTCTACTCGGTTCGGCCAACACTCAGAGGAGCATTGGCCCGGGGGGGGGGTTTAAATAAGATGACCCTCGGGCTCCGGAAACCCAAGGGAAAAAGAGGCTAGGTGGCAAATGGTAAAACCAAGGTTGGGCATTGCTGGAAAAGCTTTAATCAAGGCGAACTATCAAGGGGTTCCCATTATAACCCAACCGCATAAGGAACGCAAAATCCGGGAACATAACACCGATATGACAGAAACTAGGGCGGCAAGAGTGGAACAAAACACTAGGTGAGAGGCCGAGCCTTCCACCCTTTACCAAGTATATAGATGCATTAAGATAACAAGGTAATATAATGATATCCCAACAAGTAAATAAATGTTCCAACAAGGAACGACCTCCAATCTTCACCTGCAACTAGCAACGCTATAAGAGGGGCTGAGCAAAGCGGTAACATAGCCAATCAACAGTTTGCTAGGACATGGTGGGTTAGAGGTTTGACATGGCAATTTGGGAGGCTTGAAATCAAATGGTAGGCATCATAGCATTGGCATAGCAAAAGAGCGAGCAATCTAGCATAGCAAAGATAGTAGTGATTTCGAGTGTATGATCATCTTGCCTGCAAAGTTGTCAGAGTTGACTGGATCCTCAAAAGCAAACTCAATGGGCTCCTTGTTAGCGAACTCGTCTCCCGGCTCTACCCAAACTAGACAAACAAGCAATAAGGACACAATCAACCACGTGCAAGGATCAAACAATATGATGCAAGGATGGTATGCTATGCGGGATGCGATGCGGGATGCATATGCGAGAATTGACAAGGGATGCATGAACCTGGCCTCAACTTGGAAATCCAAGTGTGCCACTAGAAAGATGAGATGAAATCGCTTGAAAACGATATAAAGAACGTCGGAATCGGAGTTACGGTTTGGAAATGGCAAGCGATGCAAATATGACACCGGTCTGTGATTTACAGCAAGTAGTCATCTAAATGCAATGAGATGAACATGCTACAGCACCCAAACATGGCATAAAAATACATGGCAGGGATGCATTCATGATGCTTAACAAAAGTCTAGCACTGAGCTATGGCCCATTCATCCATTAACAGGTTCAAACAAGCATGACAAAAATGCATATGGCAAACAGATTTCAGACTTGGTGAAATTAACACTTGTCTGGAATCTCAGATCAGGTAGCACTCTTCGGAGCAACAAAACTATATTCTACATGACCTGAACATGACAAAGTAAAGCATGGCATGGAGCTACTTAAAGAGCTTAACAAAAGTCCCTTAGTGACCTTGAGCCAAAAGGGATCAGAAATACAATTGCAAGCATGTGAACATGGCAAAAACATAATCAGATCACAGACTTAGTGAAAACTAGAGCATGCTGAAAACAGATATCAAGTAGACATGTTTACGAGCTCGATGTACTCACTACAGAGCAAGTAATGAAAAGCTAAGCATACATATATCAAGAACACACAAAATGCAAGCTAGACATGGCAAGAACAATAGCATAGCATGCACGGGTCAACTACAACATCATCGGCAAAATTGTAAACAAGTTGACAATCTGCCCAGATTCACAAAGTAGCAAAAGTAGAGCTCGATTGACTCAAGCTAGGGTGCTCCATAATTGCAAACAAAGACATTGATGGATAGAGCACTACAAGATTAACAAAACATCCTTACTGATCATCCTCAAAAGAGGCACGGATCACTAGGAAACAACATGAACATATGGCATCATGAACTAAACAGCTCAAGGACTTAGTGGAAATGCTAAGTCCCTGAAAACAGAATTACCAAGTGCACCACTTTGCAAGCTTGTGCTAGTCACCACACACATCACAAAAATACATGGGTTGCACCTCTGGAGAGATGGCAAAACCCTTAACAAAACATATGTAGAGCATCAGGGCATAACATGCACACAAAACCATGGCAAAAATGACAAATATGCAAATGGAGTAGCAGATCTGACAATTATCTCAAGTAGCCCTCTTCTAACAGCATTTCGGGCATCAAGATGAACTCAAATGAAAATGATGTAATGGAATGAAATGATGTACTCTCTGAGACGAACAATTTGATATGCTATATGCCCAAATCGGAGCTACGGATGAGGAGATATGATGCTATGAACATGAGCACATGGATCTGCGATTTCGAGGACTTGGAAGAAAAACCACCTAGGGTTTACTATTCATCCGCGACGGATCCAGATCGGCGCACGGATCGAGGTTGGCCGGGGCACTGTAGACGCCGGACTCGAAGGTGGCCGGAGCTGCTCCGGGGACTTGCCGCGGAGGAGGGGACGAGGCCGGCCGGAGGAGGTCGCCGGACGGCGGCGGGGCGGCGCGAGCTCGGCGAGCGGCCGGAGACGAAGCCGGCCGGCGAGGTGGCGACTCGGCCACGGGAGAGACAAAGCCGCGGGGCGGCGCACCGGCTTGGGCCGCGGGGGCCCGATCCGGGCTTCCGGGCCGACGGCGGAGGGAGGCGGCGATGGCGAATGAGGAGGCGACATGTGGCGGCGGCGGGGTGGATCCGGACAATGTCCGTCGGCGGCTGATTTGTCCGGCGGCGCGCGATGATGAGATCTAGGGTTAGGGGGAGGAGAGACCCGGGATTTTCAAGGACCTATATATAGGCATAGAGGGAGCTAGGAGAGTCCAAATGAGGTGCAATTTTCGGCCACGGGATCGTGATCGAACGCTCTAGATGATGGAGCAGGTTTAGGTGGGTTTTGGGCCAAATTGGAGGGGTGTTGGGCTGCAACAGACATGAGGCCTTTTTGGTCCCTCGGTTAACCGTTGGAGTATCAAACAAAGTCCAAATGGTACGGAACTTGACATGCAGTCTACCGGTAGTAAACCAAGGCCGCTTGGCAAGTCTCGGTCCAATCCGGAAATGTTTAATCCCCACACACGAAAGAAAGCTAGAAATGACCACCGGAGGAGAACGGAGCGCCGGAATGCAAAACGGACAACAGGGAAAATGCTCGAATGCATGAGATGAACACGTATGCAAATGCAATGCACATGATGACATGATATGAGATGCATGACAATGACAACAACACACGGAGACAAAAACCCGAACCCGAGAAAATAAAATAAGTTAACGCCAGAAATGGCAAGAGTTGGAGTACAAATTGGGAAAGTCATATCCGGGGTGTTACAACACTCCACCACTACTAAAGGATCTCGTCCCGAGATCTAGGACTGAAAGAATGCCGGGTACTCAGAACGGAGGTGATCCTCGCGTTCCCAGGTAGCTTCACTGTCGGGATGATGTGACCACTTGACTTTGAGGAATTTGATTGACTTATTGTGAGTCTTGCGTTCAGTCTCTTCGAGAATAGCAACTGGGTGCTCACGGTAGGAGAGATCTTCTTGGAGCTCAATGTCCTCGAAGTTGACGGTGCGGTCAGGAGTCTTGAAGCACTTTCAGAGCTGAGAGACATGGAACACGTCATGAACATTTGCAAAGTTTGAAGGAAGCTGGAGTTGATAGGCGAGGTCGCCTCTCTTGCTGACAATCTTGAAAGGTCCCACGTATCTGGGGGCAAACTTCCCTTTGATACTGAAGCGACGAGTACCTTTCATAGGAGAGACGCGGAGGTAAACATGATCTCCGATCTCGAAAGCCAAATCATGGTGCTTACTATCATAGTAGCTCTTCTGGCGGGATTGGGCTGCTTTGAGGTTATCACGAATGACTTTGCACATTTCCTCTGCCTCTGTGATTAAGTCATTACCCAAAAGCTGACGCTCACCAGTTTCAGACCAGTTGAGAGGGGTACGACACTTCCTGCCATACAGAATTTCAAATGGGGCCTTGCCCGAACTTGCTTGAAAACTGTTGTTGTAGGAGAATTCAGCATAAGGAAGACAATCCTCCCACTTCATGCCGAAGGAGATCACAGAAGCCCTGAGCATATCTTCAAGAATCTGATTGACACGCTTGACTTGACCGCTAGTTTGAGGATGGAAAGCTGTGCTGAAGCGGATGTTGGTGCCCATGGCCTTCTGAAAAGAATCCCAAAACTTGGAGGTAAAGATGCTGCCATGGTCTGAAGAGATCACTTGAGGAATACCGTGCAGAGAGACAATCCGAGAGGTATAGAGTTCCACCAATTGAGCTGCAGTGATTGACTCTTTGATAGGCAGAAAGTGAGCCACTTTAGTGAGTTTGTCGATGACAACGAATATAGCATCATTGCCACGCTTGGACTTTGGAAACCCAGTCATGAAGTCCATTTCAATGTGGTCAAACTTCCATTCTGGAATGGCAAGAGGTTGGAGGAGACCAGCTGGCCTTTGGTGTTCTGCCTTCACTCTTCTGCAGACATCACACTCATTCATGAACTGAGCAATCTCGCGCTTCATTCGAGTCCATCAATAAGCCTGCTTGAGGTCCTGATACATCTTCGTGCTCCCAGGGTGGATGGAGAGGAGAGAATTGTGAGCCTCGTTCATGATCACTTTACGGAGGTCACCTTTGGGTACAACAATACGATCCTCGAAGAAGAGAGTGTCCTTGTCATCAAGGCGGTAGCACTTGTACTTGGGTTGACTCTTGGCAATCCCAATCTTCACCTTTTTCACCATAGCATCAAGAAGCTGGGCTTGGCGAATCTGGTCTTCTAAGGTAGGAGAGACTTGAAGGTTGGCGAGGAAACCTTGAGGAACAACTTGCAGATTAAGTTTGCGGAAAGCTTCACAAAGCTCGGGTTGATAAGGCTTGAGAATCAGACTGTTGCAGTAAGCCTTTCTGCTCAATGCGTCAGCAATCACATTGGCCTTGCCTGGAGTATACTCGATACTCGGATTATACTCTTGAATCATTTCGACCCATCGAGTTTGCGTGAGGTTGAGATTAGGCTGAGTGAAAATGTACTTGAGACTCTTGTGGTCAGTGAAAATGTCCACTTTTCTTCCCAATAGTAGATGTCTCCAAGTCAAAAGAGCATGGACAACTGCCGCCAATTCGAGATCATGAGTGGGGTAGTTCTTCTCATTGGGCTTCAATTGGCGAGAGGTATAAGCAACAACTTTCTTCTCTTGCATCAACACTGCGCCAAGACCTTGGAGAGAGGCATCACAAAAGACCTCGTACAGTTTGGATTCATCAGGCGGAGTCAGAACTGGAGCAGTGATCAATTTCTCTTTCAAAGTGTTGAAAGCAATATCACACTCCGGAGACCAAACGTACTTGACGTGCTTCTGGAGAAGATTTGAGAGAGGCTTCGCGATCTTAGAAAAGTTTTCAACGAATCTTCGATAGTAGCTTGCGAGACCGAGGAAGCTACGGAGTTGCTTCACGTTCTGAGGAGGTTCCCAATTCACAATTGCAGACACCTTCTCAGGATTCACGGCAATGCCCTTGGCAGAGATGATATGACCAAGATAAAGAACCTCATCGTGCCAAAATTCGCACTTGGAGAACTTGGCGTAGAACTGATGTTCCGTGAGCTTATCGAGTACCAAACTCAAGTGTTTGGCATGATCTTCCTTGTTCTTTGAGGAAACCAGAATGTCGTCGAGATAGACCAGAACAAAGTCATTGGTGTAGGCGTTGAAGATGAAGTTCATCATGCGAGAGAAAGTCGGAGGAGCGTTGACGAGGCCAAAAGACATGACAGTGTATTCATATGAACCATAGCTTGTCCTGAAAGCCATCTTGGGAATATCTTGCTCACGGATTCGAATCTGATGATAACCCATACGGAGATCAAGCTTGGAGAATACTTGGGCACCTTTGAGTTGTTCGAGCAGCTCATTGATGTTGGGAAGTGGGTATTTATTCTTGATGGTCTTCTTGTTCAATGGACGGTAATCAACACAAAGTCGGTCCGTTCCATCCTTCTTCTTCACAAAAAGAACACCACAACCCCACGGAGAAGAACTAGGCCGGATGAGACCCATTTTCTCTTGAATATCGAGTTGCTTCTTCAGCTCCTTCAACTCTTCAGGTCCGAGCTTGTAAGGACGCTTGCAAACAGGTTCCGTGCCGGGCTCAAGATCAATAACGAATTCAACTGGCCGGTGCGGAGGCATTCCTGGAAGCTCTTCTGGAAAGACGTCTTGATATTCGCAAACGACTGGAATTTGCGAGATAGCATCCAGTTCACCCTTCTCATTGAGAGAAAACAGACGGATAGTATCATCGCGAGCGGCAAAGACAATTACATCCTCAGACGAATGAGTCAATTGAATCTGCCTGGCTGCACAATCAAGCTGAGCCTTGTGCTTAGAAGGCCAATCCATTCCGAGAATAAGATCAATATCCGAATTACCAAGAACCACCGGACAAGAAAGAAACTTGTAATCGCCCAACGTGATAGAGATATCGGGAGAAACCAAACTAGAAGTCAAAAGCTTGCCGGGAGAAACAACTTGCATGACTTTGGGCATGATCTCAGTATCAACATTGTGCTTCGAAGCAAACGGGCATGACAAGAAAGAATGCGATGCACCAGTATCAAAAAGTACTTTTGCAGGAATATCATTAACAGGAAGGTTACCCATAATGACATCTGATGAATCCTCTGCCTGAGCTGCATTCATCAAGTTGACCTTGGCGTGCTTGGGGTTATGCTTGACCACAGCTGTACTTGCCGATCTGACAGGAGGAGGAGGAGGAGGAAGACGCCTCTGGTTGAAACACTTGTTGGCATAGTGACCCTTCTGTTGGCACTTGTTGCACGTGACCTCTGAAAGCGGACGGTGGTACGGAGCACTCGATCTTGGAGGTTGAGTCGAAGTCTTGTTCTGAAAGCCAGGGTTGGGTGGGTGGGAAGAAGCACTGCCACCTTTGCTCTTCTGCTGAAACGGCTGACGGAACGAAGGAGGAGGAAGCCAATACTTCTGCTGCTTGGCCACTTGAGTAGAGGAAGAATGAGTAATATCTCTGACTCGCTTCTTGGAACCATCACACCTCAACTGAGCAGCCTCTTGCTTCAATGCCATGTTGTAGAACTCATCGTACCTCAAGAGCTCAAAGAGAACAAGAGCTAGCTGAATTTCTTCTCTGAGACCACCTCTGAACTGGTATACCATGCTCTTCTCATCAGGTACGTCCTGCTTAGCAAAGCGGGCGAGCTTCTGGAACAACTTGTTGTAGTCATAGACAGACAAAGAGCCTTGCTTCAGGTTGCGGAATTCCTCACGCTTACTTTCAACCACGCTCTGAGGGATATGGTGAGCTCTGAAATCTCGACGGAAATCATCCCAAGTGATAACACATCCACCTCTGGAGTCCTTGTACTGCTGGAACCATTCTGCAGCTTGATCTTTGAGTTGGAAGGAAGCGAACTTGACAAAGTCCTCAGGCCTGACGTTACTGCACTCGAAATGCTTGCACAGATCCACAAGCCAATCGTCAGCATCGGTTGCCTCAACACAATTGCTGAAAGTCTTTGGCCCGTTAGCAAGGAACTGGTTGAGTGTAGCAGAGTGATTCTGATTGTTGCCTTGGTTCCCTTGGTTGCCTTGATTGTGCTCTTGAAGAATTTGCATGATCAACTGTGTGTTTGCATTGGTTGCGGCCATCACAGCTTGCCATGCCTCCGGAGGAGGGGGAGGTGGTGGCGGATCAGGATTCGGAGTCGTGCGCGTTGGAGGAGCCATCCTGAAGAGGTTGACCACCATTAGCACATAGACAGACAAATATTGAAGCTGAATCCAACGGAATGAAAATTGCAACATATAGTCTTCACATCCGAACAAAATGAACGAATGCATTCCTCTTGAAATGGTCACATATCCATAAATTGAGAAGCCACGTAGAATTTAGGTAGAGAAATAAATCCACAAGGTACGGATCAAGAACGAATAATCGGTAAGAAATCCCAATCTCAAACCAATATCCGTGGAAGAAGAACTAGAGCTACTAGAATTCCCACCTATGGAACTCCTAAACCTTTCCGGTTATGCAATCAGGTGTTGGGGATACAGGGGAAGCATAATATCTCACCCAAATCTAGCAAATCCTACATCCAGCTATATCCATCCTTCAACACATAACCGAGAAAAACTTCGGAAACCATCTACCTCAACCTTCGAAAAGCATCCGTTATACAAGTTATGGCGATACTCCCGAACTCCCGCCCCAGTACTGGGTGGCGTCGAGGTTATCTCACCAACGAACTGCATAAAAGAGATTTTCGATGTCGGCGTACTAAACTCAGGTATTCCAGAACTGCAACGATAAAATTATGACGACAACACCTCAGAGCTCAACTCCCCGGGACACTTCCACAAAACCCCTGACAGGAGGCACCAAGACAATGTTCTCATCATAAAACCATCGGAACGATTCCAAGATACCCGCATGATCCTAAATTTTATTTTAGTGAAATTTGAGAAGAGAAGAGTCAAAACTCTACGTCAGGATGCCTTACCAGAGCGATGAGGAGACTGGGAAGTAAAAAGAATTCCTAAACTCTCCGATATATAATTCCTAAATGACTCAAAACATTTTTCTAGACACAACTCGGCTGCTAAAAACGATCAAGCAATGGGGCTCCTAAGGTCGGGTAAGGCTCTGATTACCAACTTGTAACACCCTCGATGCGACTATAGCTCCCACGTGTCGAGGTACAACTTAGAGACATAATCGCATTGAAGGCATATGTCGCAAGTAAGGTAATCTTTACACATCCCATGTAATATAATAATAAAAGGGAGATAACATAGTTGGCTTACACTCGCCACGTCAATCAAGGTACATAAATAACATTACATCATCCACCCCTCATGGCCCGACTACGGCGCCAAAATAAAAGATAACCCAACATGCGACACGGTCCCGATCACCCCCAACTGGGCACCACTACTGATCATCAGGAGAGGAAACATAATAACACTGAGAGTCCTCGTATAACTCCCACTTGAGCTCGAGCACGTCACCTGGAGCGGAATCATCAGGCCCTGCATCTGGTGTAATAGTAATCTGTGAGCCACATGGACTCAGCAATCTCGCACCCTCGCGATCAAGACTATTTAAGCTTAAAGGTAAGGTAAGGTGAAATATATGTGGAGCTACAGCAAGCGACTAGCATATATGGTGGCTATCCTGTTCGCAAAAGAGAGCGAGAAGAGGAGGCAAAGCGCGAGCGAGAAACTAGAGAGCAACCTGCGCAAACATTACTCCCACACCGTGTCCACTTCCCGGACTCTGCCGAGAAGACACCGTCACGGTAACACACTCAGTTGATTCATTTTAATTAAGTTAAGGTTCAAGTTATCTACAACCGGACATTAACAAATTCCCATCTGCCCATAACCGCGGGCACGGCTTTCGAAAGTTCAAATCCCTGCAGGGGAGTCCCAACTTAGCCCATGACAAGCTCTCACGGTCAACGAAGGAATAGACCTCCTCCCGAGACTTTCCGATCAGACTCGGTACCTCTGTTCTTCAAGACACTTTGACAGGTTAAAACAAGACCAGCAACACCGCCCAAATGTGCCGATAAATCCCGATAGGAGCTGCACATATCTTGTTCTCAGGGCACACTCAGATGAGACATCCTACGAGTAAAACCAACCCTCAAGTTGCCCCGAGGTGGCCCCGTAGTCTACT
>NC_041384.1:412057281-412193649 GCF_002162155.2 Triticum dicoccoides
AAATAAGATGACCGTCGGGCTCCGGAAACCCAAGGGAAAAAGAGGCTAGGTGGCGAAAGGTAAAACCAAGGTTGGGCATTGCTGGAAAAGCTTTAATCAAGGCGAACTATCAAGGGGTTCCCATTATAACCCAACCGCGTAAGGAACGCAAAATCCGGGAACATAACCCCGATATGACGGAAACTAGGGCGTCAAGAGTGGAACAAAACACTAGGCGAGAGGCCGATCCTTCCACCCTTTACCAAGTATATAGATGCATTAAGATAACAAGGTAATATAATGATATCCCAACAAGTAAATAAATGTTCCAACAAGGAACGGCCTCCAATCTTCACCTGCAACTAGCAACGCTATAAGAGGGGCTGAGCAAAGTGGTAACATAGCCAATCAACGGTTTGCTAGGACATGGTGGGTTAGAGGTTTAACATGGCAATTTGGGAGGCTTGAAAGCAAATGGTAGGCATCGTAGCATTGGCATAGCAAAAGAGCGAGCAATCTAGCATAGCAAAGATAGTAGTGATTTCGAGGGTATGATCATCTTGCCTGCAAAGTTGTCAGAGTTGACTGGATCCTCGAAAGCAAACTCAACGGTCTCCTCGTTAGCGAACTCGTCTCCCAACTCTACCCAAACAAGACAAACAAGCAACAAGGACACAATCAACCACGTGCAAGGATCAAACAATATGATGCAAGGATGGTATGCTATGCGGGATGCGATGCGGAATGCATATGCGAGAATTGACAAGGGATGCATGAACCTGGCCTCAACTTGGAAATCCAAGTGTGCCACTGGAAAGATGAGATGAAATCGCTTGAAAACGATATAAAGAACGTCGGAATCGGAGTTACGGTTTGGAAATGGCAAGCGATGCAAATATGACACCGGTCTGCGATTTACAGCAAGTAGTCATCTAAATGCAATGAGATGAACATGCTACAGCACCCAAACATGGCATAAAAATACATGGCAGGGATGCATTCATGATTCTTAATAAAAGTCTAGCACTGAGCTACGGCCAATTCATCCATTAACAGGTTCAAACAAGCATGGCAAAAATGCATTTGACAAATAGATTTCAGACTTAGTGAAATTAACACTTGTCTGGAATCTCAGATCAGATAGCACTCTTTGGAGCAACAAAACTACATGCTACAGGACCTGAACATGGCAAAGTAAAGCATGGCATGGAGCTACTCAAAGAGCTTAACAAAAGTCCCTTAGTGACCTTGAGCCAAAAGGGAGCAGAAAATACATTTGCAAGCATGTGAACATGGCAAAAACATAATCAGATCACAGACTTAGTGAAAACTGGAGCATGCTGAAAACATATATCAAGTAGGCATGTTTACGAGCTCGATGCACTCACTACAGAGCAAGTCATGACAAGCTAAGCATACACCCATCAAGAACACACAAAATTCAAGCTAGACATGGCAAGAACAATAGCATAGCATGCACGGGTCAACTACAACATCATCGGCAAAATTGCAAACAAGTTGACAATCTGCCCAGATTCACAAAGTAGCAAAAGTAGAGCTCGATTGACTCAAGCTAGGGTACTCCATAATTGCAAACAAAGACATAGATGGATAAAGCACTACAAGATTAACAAAACATCCTTACTGACCATCCTCAAAAGAGGCACGGATCACTACGAAACAACATGAACATATGGCATCATGAACTAAACAGCTCAAGGACTTGGTGGAAATGCTAAGTCCCTGAAAACAGAATTACCAAGTGCACCACTTTGCAAGCTTGTGCTAGTCACCACACACATCACAAAAGTACATGGGTTGCACCTCTGGAGAGATGGCAAAACCCTTAACAAAACATATGTAGAACATCAGGGCATAAAATGCACACAATAATCATGGCAAAAATGACAAATATGCAAATGCAGTAGCAGATCTGACAATTATCTCAAGTAGCCCTCTTCTAACAGCATTTCGGGCATCAAGGTGAACTCAAATGAAAATGATGTAATGGAATGAAATGATGTACTCTCTGAGACGAACAATTTGATATGCTATATGCCCAAATCGGAGCTACGGATGAGGAGATACGATGCTATGAACATGAGCACATGGATCTGCGATTTCGAGGACTTGGAAGAAAAACCACCTAGGGTTTACTGTTCATCCACGACGGATCCAGATCGGCGCACGGATCGAGGTTGGCCGCGGCACTGTAGACGCCGGAGTCGAAGGTGGCCGGAGCTGCTCCGGGGACTTGCTGCGGAGGAGGGGACGAGGCCGGCCGGAGGAGGTCGCCGGACGGCGGCGGGGCGGCGAGCACCGGGCGGCGGGGCGGCGCGATTTCGGCGAGCGGCCGGAGACGAAGCCGGCCGGCGAGGTGGTGGCTCGGCCACGGGAGAGACGAAGCCGCGGGCGGCGCACCGGCTTGGGCCGCGGGGGCCCGATCCGGGCTTCCGGGCCGGCGGCGGAGGGAGGCGGCGATGGCGAATGAGGAGGTGACACGTGGCGGCGGCGGGATGGATCCGGACAATGTCCGTCGGCGGCTGATTTGTCCGGCGGCGCGCGATGATGAGATCTAGGGTTAGGGGGAGGAGAGACCCGGGATTTTCGAGGAGGACCTATATATAGGCATAGAGGGAGCTAGGAGAGTCCAAATGAGGTGCGGTTTTCGGCCACGTGATCGTGATCGAACGCTCTAGATGATGGAGCAGGTTTAGGTGGGGTTTGGGCCAAATTGGAGGGGTGTTGGGCTGCAACACACACGAGGCCTTTTCGGTCCCTCGGTTAACCGTTGGAGTATCAAACAAAGTCCAAATGGTACGGAACTTGACAGGCGGTCTACCGGTAGTAAACCAATGCCGCTTGGCAAGTCTCAGTCCAATCCGGAAATGTTTAATCCCCACACACGAAGGAAAGCTAGAAATGACCACCGGAGGAGAACGGAGCGCTGGAATGCAAAACGGACAACGGGAAAAATGCTCGAATGCATGAGATGATCACGTATGCAAATGCAATGCACATGATGACATGATATGAGATGCATGACAATGACAACAACACACGGAGACAAAAACCCGAACCCGAGAAAATAAAATAAGTCAAAGCCGGAAACGGCAAGAGTTGGAGTACAAATTGGGAAAGTCATATCCGGGGTGTTACAAAAATATATGCCCATGCTCTAACAGTTATAAGTGAAGCAAAAGAGCATTGTATGAATGGCGGTTGTCTAAATGAAGAGAAACAGACAATCCAAACTTCAAATGATATAAGTGAAGCACATGAAGCATTCTATAAAGCCATACTCAAAAGATATAAGTGAAGTGCATAGAGAATTCTATAAATCAACCAAGGACTATCTCATACCAGCATGGTGCATAAAAGAAAGATGAAAACTAAATGCAAAAGACGCTCCAAGATTGCACATATCGCCTGAACGAAACGAATCTGAAAACATACCGATACTTGTTGAAGAAAGAGGGGATGCCTTCCGGGGCATCCCCAAGATTAGACACTTGAGTCTCCTTTAATATTTACTTGGGGTGCCTCGGGAATCCCCAAGCTTGAGCTCTTGCCTCTCTTCCTTCTTCTCACATCGAGACCTTCTCGATCATCAAACACTTCATCGACACAAAACTTCAACAGAAACTCGGTAAGATCTGTTAGTATAATAAAGCAAATCACTACTCTAAGTACTGTTGCAAACCAATTCATATTTTGTTTTTGCATTGTGTCTACTATAGTATTTTCATGGCTTAATCCACTGACATGAACCGATAGTTTCATCAAGACAAGCAAACTATGCATCAAAAACAGAATCTGTCTAAAACAGAACAGTCTGTAATAATCTGAAGATTCACCATACTTCTGATACTTTAAAAATTCTACCAAAATTAGAAAAAATAAAAAATTTGTATATGAAGACAGTGCAAAAAGAATCAGAACCATTTGACGTTCCAGCAAAAAATGTAAAATCGAGCACTACAGCCAAAGTTTCTGTCCTGCACCATACAAACCATCAAGCAAATGTAAACATCCTAAAGGCAAACCTTGGCACATTATTTTTATAATAAAATGGAATTTTAGAAGGGGATAATTATTTTTATTGAAAAGTTTCTGTAATCAAGATTCACAAAGTTTCCGTGAGCATGAACAAAGTCCAAGGCTAGCTCCCACTTCAACAATGCTTGTCTTTCTCACTTTCGCTTTCCTTTTTGAAAAAGTTTTGGGTTCCCCTCTTTATTTTTATTGTTTTTAAACTATATAAAAGCACTCAACAGAAATAAATGACTCTCTAAAACTTCCGGGTTGTCTCCCTGGCAGCGCTTTCTTTAAAGCCATTAAGCTAGGCATATAGTGCTCAAGTAATGGATCCACCCGGATCCCAAGGTATATCAAAGCCAATTTTAATTAACAATGATTTGTAATTTTGTGGTGAGCAAAAGGTAACATATATCATGTAATGACGAAGTCTAACTCTCTTCCTATGCATCGGCATGTCATAAAAGAACAATTCATGCACACAAAGTAAAGGCCAATGCATAGTATAAACAGTTTCTTGCAATTTTATCATATTGGAAACATAGAGAGGTGGAGATATAGTTCCTCTTTCATAATAATTGCAAGTAGGATCAGCAAGCAAATGCATATTATATCTATCAAAATCATGATGTGTAGTAGTAAAACACAACCCATCAATGTATTCCTTAATAAGAGCAAACTTCTCCGATATAGTGTAGTTTGGAGAAATTAAAAAGATAATAGGACTATCATGTGTGGGTGGAATAGCAACAATTTCATGTTTAACATAAGGAACTATAGCAAGTTCATCTCCATAAGCATAATTCATATTGGCATCTTGGCCACAAGCATAGCAAGCATCATCAAAAAGGGATATTTCAAAAGAATCGGCGGGATCATAGCAATTATCATAGCATTCATCCTTTGGTAAGCACGAAGGGAAATTAAACAATGTATGAGTTGAAGAGTTACTCTCATTAGAAGGTGGGCACGGGTGATCAATCCGCTCTTCCTCCTTTTGTTCTTCGCTCTTTTCCTCATCTTTCTCATCCAATGAGCTCACAGTTTCATCAATTTCTTCTTCCATAGACTCCTGCAAAATATTAGTCTCTTCTTGGACAGCGGAGACTTTCTCAATAAGTGCATTAATATCGTAATTGTATTCATAATTCTCATAGCAATATTTAAGGATAGCTAAATTTTCAGGTCTATAAACCGAATCATCAAAATCTTCAAACTCTTTAAACATAGATTCAATTTCATAAGCACCCATAAAAGCAACAAATTCTTCTATTTGTTCCACATCATAGTAATCATATATACCTCTAGCATAAGAATCTAAGGTTTTATTATCATTAAATTCACATAAAAAGGGAAGGTGTGGAGCCTTCATCTTAGAGCAACAAGTATAATCATATCTCAAGCATAGTTGCCTAGCATACCAATTCAATATATGAATTTGATCCCATAATAGTTTCCTTTTTTGTGTCAAGTGGTAATCCCTAAAGTATTCACGTTGATCCAACATTACTCCTATTACGTAATTGAATGGGGTTTTCTCAAGATTATTAAAGTAGTACATACTATTTTTCACATAAAAAGCATCGAGGGTTTTAGGAGGTTCCCCATCTCCATGAGTAGCAAGTACACCTATTTTTTTGGTATTTCGTGTTCCATATCCATAACTAAAGATAAAGAACAACTAAGAACATCAAATAAAAATTACTTAGTGATAAAGCAAACAAGAACACACGAGAATATTCACCCCACGCTATTGCTCCCCGGCAACGGCGCCAGAAAAAGGTCTCGATAACCCACAAGTATAGGGGATCGCAACAGTTTTCAATAAGTAAGAGTGTCGAACCCAACGAGGAGCTAAAGTTAGAACAAATATTCCCTCAAGTTCTATCGACCACCGATACAACTCTACGCATGCTTGACGTTCGCTTTACCTAGAACAAGTATGAAACTAGAAGTACTTTGTAGGTGTTGTTGGATATTTTTGCAAGATAATAAAGAGTACGTAAATAAAAAGTAGGGGCTGTTTAGATAAAGAAACAAAAATATAGCGAGTGTGGAAAAGTGGTGGTAGGAGTTGCGAAATTGTCCCTAAGCAATTGACTACTTTACTAGACCGATAGCAAGTATTATGTGGGAGAGGCCACTGCTAGCATGTCATCCCTGACTTGGAATTCTATGCACTTATGATTGGAACTATTAGCAAGCGTCCGCAACTACTAACGTTCATTAAGGTAAAACCCAACCATAGCATTAAGATATATTGGTCCCCCTTCAATCCTGTATGCATCAATTTCTATGCTAGGTTGAAGCTTCTGTCACTCTTGTCCTCCAATACATAGTCCTATCAACATACAACTAACCCTATGGTGTGATCCACACGCACAATCATATGATGGGAACCAAAGGACAACAACATAACCACAAGAAAATTAAATCAATCATAGCAATTCATCAACCAGCTATAGGACAACGAAAATCTAATCAGACATCATAGGATGGCAACACATCATTGGATAATAATATGAAGCATAAAGCACCATGTTCAAGTAGAGGGTACAGTGGGTTGCGGGAGAGTGGACCGCTGTAGATAGAGGGGGGAAGGTGATGGAGATGTTGGTGAAGATGGCGGAGGTGTTGGTGTAGACCGCGGTGATGATGATGGCCCCCGGTGGCGCTCCGGTGCCACCGGAAGCGAGGGGGAGAGAGCCCCCCTCCTTCTTATTCTTCCTTGACCTCCTCCCTAGATGGGAGAAGGGTTTCCCCTCTGGTCCATGGCCTCCATGGCACGGGAGGGGCGAGAGCCCCTCCGAGATTGGATCTGTCTGTCTGTCTCTCTCTATTTCTGCGTTCTCAGATTCTTCCCTTTCACCATTTCTTCTATTCCCGGAGATCCGTAAATCCGATTGGGCTGAAATTTTGATACGATCTCTATCCGGAAATTAGCTTTCTTGCGGCAAAATAAGGGCATCAGCCGCCTTACGGGGTGTCCACGAGGGTCAGGGGCGCGCCCCCTACCTCGTGGGCCCCTCGAGCATCGTCTTGCGTGGATTCTTCTTCCCAAAAATCATATATATTCCAAAAAAATCTCCGTCAGTTTTTATTCCGTTTGGACTCCGTTTGATATGGATATTCTGCGAAACAAAAAACATGCAACAAATAGGAACTGGCACTGGGCAGTGGATCAATATGTTAGTCCCAAAAATAGTATAAAAAGTTGCCAAAAGTATATGAAAGTTGAATAATATTGGCATGGAACAATCAAAAATTATAGATACGACGGAGATGTATCACTCACCCACACCCCCTATTATTCTGCGGCGACGGTAGCCTCACACCGCAGCCGAACCAGTGAACCCTCGTACTCCTCTTCGCGCGGGCTTCCATTGTTGCGTCTTCCCCGGCTCCGCGTCGTCCCCTTCCTAGGCCTCGCTGTCGTCCAGACCACCGCCCTGGTGCTCTCGGCGCGACGTGGTCAACGTGGTAAACGACCGACTTCCATCGGAAGAGTACTATACATGGAGAGGCTGACAGCTGGATCCAGGCGGCCGCAAGGAAGTGCCTCCTTATTACGCGCAAAATAATTATTCCTCCACCTGACAGTAGGACCCACCGGACGGGCCACCTTATTTCGTGAAAAAAAATGTTTCCCCCCTGACTGCTAGGACCCACCGGATGGGCCAGCAAATTTCGTGAAAAAAACATCCCCCCGTTGTCAGCTCGGACCCACGAGAAGTGCCTCCTTATTACACAAAAAAAATGAATACTCCCCCTGCTAGCTATATGATTTGTATCGATTTGTTGAACTATTTGATTTGTATTGATTTCTATGATGAACTATGTAATAAAAAATAGCTTCTATTGAATTTGCGCCGAAGCACGCCGATATGGGCCAAAATTGGTCAATTCGAGGCGATTGTGGGCCAATTTGCGCCGAAAGTAGACTGAAAAGTGGGCCAATTTGCGCCAAAAGTGGGCTGAAATCCGCGCCTGGGGGCTGCTACTTCTTGAGCTTGCTTTGGTTTTTCCCTTGAAAAGGAAAAGGTGATGAAAAAAGTAGAGATAAGTATTTCCCTCAGTTTGAGAACCAAGGTATCAATCCAGAAGGAGACAACACACAAATCACCGAATACCTGCACAAACAATCAAACAACTTGCACCCAACGCGATAAAGGGGTTGCCTATCCCTTAATGGTTACTTGCAAAAGTGAGATCTGATAGAGATAGATAAATGATAAAGTAAATATTTTTGTTATTTTTTGGTTTATAGATCGGAAAGTAAAACATTACAAAAATAGTAAATCATAAACTAACATTGTAGATCGAAAACTTATATGATGGAAAATAGACCTGGGGGCCATAGGTTTCACTAGAGGCTTCTCTCAAGAAAGTAAATAATATGGTGGGTGAACAAATTACTGTCGAGCAACTGATAGAAAAGCACATAGTTATGACGATATCTAAGGCAATGATAATGAATATAGGCATCACGTCTGTGTCAAGTAGACCAAAACGATTATGCATCTACTACTATTACTCCACACATCGACCGCTATCCAACATGCATCTAGATTATTAAGTTCACAAAGAATGGAGTAATGCATTAAGTAAGATGACATGATGTAGAAGAATTAACTCAAGCAATATGATGCAAACCCCATCTTTTTAACCTCGATGGCAACAACACAATACATGTTGGGGAACATAGCATGCAATTTCAAAAAATTCCTACGATCACGCAAGATCTATATAAGAGATGCATAGCAACGAGAGGGGGGGGGGAGTGTGTCCACGTACCCTCGTAGACCGAAAGCGGAAGTGTTTACTTAACGCAATTGATGTAGTCGAACGTCTTCTCGATTCAACCGATCAAGTATCGAACGTACGACACCTCCGAGTTCCGCACACATTCAGCTGATGACGTCCCTCGAACTCTTGATCCAACAAAGTGTCGAGGGAGAGTTCCGTTAGCACGACGGCGTGGTGATGGTGATGGTAAAGTGATCTTCCCAGGGCTTCGCCTAAGCACTAAATGAATATGACCGGAGGCGTAAACTATGGAGGGGGGCGCCGCACATGGCTAACAATGTTTGTTGTGTGTTCTAGCGGTGCCCCCCACACATACGTCCATTCTTCTTGAAGTTCCCCTTTTTTACCTTGCCCTTTTTCTTGAAACTAGTGGTCTTGTTAACCATCAACACTTGATGCTATTTCTTCGCCGATTTCAGCATCGCGAAGAGCTTGGGAATCATTTTCATTATCCCTTGCATATTATAGTTCATCATGAAGTTCTAGTAACTTGGTGATAGTGACTAGAGGACTCTGTCAATCACTATCTTATCTAGAAGATTAACTCCCACTTGATTCAAGCGATTGTAGTACCCAGACATTCTGAGCACATGCTCACTGGCTGAGCTATTCTCCTCCATCTTGTTGGCAAAGTACTTGTTAGAGGTCTCATACCTCTCAACATGGGCATGAGTCTGAAATACCAATTTCAATGCTTAGAACATCTTATATGCTATGTGGCGTTCAAAACGTTTTTGAAGTCCCGGATCTAAGCCATAAAGCATGGTGCACTAAACTATCAAGTAGTCATCATACCGAGCTTGTCAAACGTTCATAATGTCGGTATGTGCTCCTACAATAGGTCTGCCACCTAGCGGTGCATCAAGGACATAATTCTTCTGTGCAGCAATGAGGATAATTCTCAGATCATGGACCCAGTCTGCATCATTGCTACTATCATCTTTCAACTTAGTTTTCTCTAGGAACATAGCAAAAATAAAACACGGGAGCTATACGCGAGCTATTGATCTACAACATAGATATGCAAATACTTTCAGGACTAAGTTCATGATCAATTAAGTTCAATTAATCATATTACTTAAGAACTCCCACTTAGATAGACATCCCTCGAGTCATCTAAATGATCACGTGATCCATATCAACTAAATCATGCCCGATCATCACGTGAGATGGAGTAGTCTTCAATGGTGAACATCTCTATGTTGATCATATCTACTATATGATTCACGTTCGACCTTTCGGTCTCCAGTGTTCCGAGGCCATGTCTGTACATGCTAGGCTCATCAAGTTTAACCCGAGTATTCTGCATGTGCAAAACTATCTTGCAACCGTTGTATGTGAACGTAGAGCTTATCACACCCGATCATCACGTGGGGTCTCAGCACGAAGAACTATCGCCACAGTGCATACTCAGAGAGAACACTTATACCTTGAAATTTTAGCAAGGGATCATCTTATAAGGCTACCGCCGTACTAAGCAAAATAAGATGCATAAAAGATAAACATCACATGCAATCAAAATATGTGACATGATATGGCCATCATCATCTTGTGCCTTTGATCTCCATCTCCAAAGCACCGTCATGATCTCTCGTCACCGGCTCGACACCTTGATCTCCATCATAGCGTCGTGGTCGCCTCGCCAACTATTGCTTCTACAACTATCGCTAACGCATAGTGATAAAAGTAAAGCAATTACATGGCGTTTGCATTTCATACAATAAAGCGACAACCATAAGGCTCCTGCCAGTTGCCGATATCTTTTACAAAACATGATAATCTCATACAATAACGTCTATCACATCATGTCTTGACCATATCAGATCACAACATGCCCTGCAAAAACAAGTTAGACATCATATACTTTGATGTTGCAAGTTTTACGTGGCTGCTACGGGCTTCTAGCAAGAACCGTTCTTACCTACATATCAAAACCACAACGGTGATTTATCAAGTTTGTTGTTTTAACCTTCAACAAGGATCGGCCTGTAGGATCGAAAGTATGTCTAGAGGGGGTGATTAGACTACTTGACCAAATAAAAAATCTAGCCTTTTCCCAATTTTAAGTCTTGGCAGATTTTAACAACTTAGGACAAGTGAAGTAATTAACCTACACATGCAATTCTAAGAGTATAGCAGTGGAATGTAAAACAATTGCACCTGAAGGTAAAGGGAGGAGTTTGGAGGGAGCAAACACAATGTAGACACGGAGATTTTTGGAGTGGTTCCGATAGGTGGTGCTATCGTACATCCATGTTGATGGAGACTTCAACCCACGAAGGGTAATGGTTGCGCGAGTCCATGGAGGGCTCCACCCACAAAGGGTCCACAAAGAAGCAACCTTGTCTATCCCACCATGGCCATCGCCCATGAAGGACTTGCCTCACTAGCGTAGATCTTCACGAAGTAGGCGATCTCCTTGCCCATACAAACTCCTTGGTTCAACTCCACAATCTTGACGGAGGCTCCCAAGTGACACCTAACCAATCTAGGAGACACCACTCTCCAAAAGGTAATACACGATGTGTTGATGATGAACTCCTTGCTCTTGTGCTTCAAATGATAGTCCCCCCAACACTCAGCTCTCTCTCATAGGATTGGATTTGGTGGAAAGAGGGTTTGAGTGGAAAGCAACTTGGGGAAGGCTAGAGATCAAGATTTATGTGGTTGGAATGGAATATCTTGACCTCAACACAAGTGTAGGTGGTTCTCTCTTAGAAATATATGTTGGAAGTATGGGCATGTTCTGATGGCTCTCTCCATTAATGAAGAGTGGGTGGAGGGGTATATATAGCCTCCACACAAAATCTAACCGTTACACACAAATCACCAAACTCGGTGGGAGCGAATCATGAAACTCGGTCGGACCGATTTAGTTCAAAATGTGAACGTTAGGATTCTCGGTGGGACCGACACATCAACTCAGTGGGACCGGTTTCGTCAGGGTTAGGGCATAACGTAATCTCGATGAGACCGATTACACAAACTCGGTGGGACCGATTTTGGTAATAGGCAAACAGAGAGTTGGTCAGGCAAATTCGGTGGGACCGATTCACTCATCTCAGTTAGACCAAAATGTTACGAAGGGGAAACAAAGAGTTTGCATTGCAATCTCGGTGGGACCGATCACTCATCTCGCTTGGACCGAAACGTTACGAAGGGAAACAGAGAGGTTGCAATCCCATCTCGGTGAGACCGAGATCCCTATCGGTGAGACCGAAATGACTAGGGTTTGTGGCAGTGGCTATGTCAAGTGAACTCGGTGGCGCCGGGTAGGAAATTTCAGTGGGGCCGAGTTTGACTTTTGGTTTGGGACATATGTGGATATGATAAAGTAGTTGAGGGTTTTTGGAGCATATCACTAAGCATTTTGAGCAAGTAACTCATTAAGCAACACCTCATCCCCGTTTAATAGTATTGGCTTTTCCTATGGACTCAATGTGATCTTGGATCACTAAAAGTAAAATGTAGAGTCTTGAGCTTGAGCCAACATGTATCCTTAGTATTTTGAGGGGTCCACTGTCTAATCCATGCCATGCCAAACATTGAGCTTTCCTGAAATATTTATCTTGAGATAGCATTAGCTCAATGGGCTATATGTTGTTAGGAATTACCAAAACCACCCAAGGATAGTTGCACTTTCAATCTCCCCCTTTTTGGTAATTGATGACAACATATAGATCAAAGCTTTGACAGATGATAATAAGATTGAAAAACATTGTCGCTTTGAGAAGTATGTGATAACCAGGAGCTCCCCCTAAATTTGTGCATTATTTAAAATTTGTTTTTGAATGCAAATGCACAATCGATTAGGATCATGGGTTACTCTTCCATGTCACATACATCTTGGTGGAGCGCTCAAAATGATAGAAATTAAAAGCATGCACTCATCACCAAGCAGGTGAATGATCATATATGGATATAAAAGATAGTATCATCTAAACAGGCATTAAGGTAGCAAATGATCAATCACATGATCACACAAGTATCTCACACAATAAAAGTTCAACCAAAGGCAAAGATGCAAAACACTCTCTAGAAGCCTATGATTTATACATATTCTCCCCCTTTGGCAACAAGTTACCAAAAAGTTCAAATATGCATAGTGCTATGTGTCTCTCAGGCTTGGTCTTCGGGAGGTGGTGTAGAGAGAACTCCAAGGACGAAGGCATTCATTGATGTAGTTGGAGCTGGTGGAGTGGCTGCTGGAGGTGGTACTAGAGCTGTAGCTGCTGGTGTTGATGTTGTAGCTCTAGAATCTATCATTGGCACGGCAGCAGACCTCTGTCCTCTAGGCACTCACTGAAATTCATTTGTGGTTGCCTTGTCTCTCTTCTCTTATGCTTCCTCCTGAAGCTTCTCAACTGTTGTTTGAATCTCAGTTACCTTCAGATCAAGATCATAAAATTTAGTTTCTACGATCCTCTCCAAGCTCTCCTGGTTTTGAGTCAGGGTGGCCAAGCCCTTATCGATCCTCAGTGTAGATTGGATCAGATATACATGTTGATCTTGCTTGCTCTTTAGGAAAACCTGAGATGTCTCTTCAACACTTGGCATCTTGATAGCTTTCTCAGCCTTTGCTTTGGATCTTTTCTCCTGTGCATGAACTGATGATGGTTCCTCCTCATTCATCACAACAGTATTATCTTCAAAATCAGGATACAGGGGTAGATGCTCCTTATCCAATAGATATGTTCCTGTGCCCATCTTGGATTTGATGAGCTCCTGAATGTGTGGAGCATACCCACAGCTTCTCTTCTGGTCAGCAGCAGTCCACTTGATTGTCTCTACAATCAGACTCATGACCTTGAACTTCCGAGGGACATCAAAAAGCTCAGGTTGATAGAGTGCCCTCTAATCATCTTGTGATCTCCTGACTTGGGTAGCAATGTGTGCCTTAGGATCCAGTTGATAGTAGGCAGACCAGACAACAAGAAATGTACAGATCCAAGCTTGTGAGTCTCCAAAGCTTTATCTGGGATCTCCTTGTACATGTTAGCCATAGTGTTGTGGTCCTTCTTCTTCTTGGCATACACATCCAAGTCATCCTCATGTTCCTCTGGGGCATTGATCAATTTTGCCCATTCCTCACTTTGGATTGGTACCTAGTACCTTCTGACATCCAAATGATCTTCCCATCTGGGTAAAAGTGAGCAGTGGAGTAAAACTGCATGATCATCTCATCATTCCATTTTGTGAGCTTCTATCCAACAAACTCATCTACTCCACATGCTTTGAAGCTGTCATAAACTCCTAGGAAGTGATCTTCATTCTCCTGGATGAATTCTCAATCAACCCATCTCATATCACACACAATGGGCTTCTTGTCAAGCAGAATAGTTTCATAAAAGTCTTGTTGTTCCTTTGTGTGAAAAATGTAGTCAACTGTAGTCCTTCTCCTCACAGCATAGGGATCAGACTGTCTCCACAATATCAGTCCTGAATCTTTCATGATGTGCATGTTCTCAGCGACTGGATGAGCATCATTGTGGTCTGGAATCTTGGGCTTCAATTTTCTCAAAATAAGAGACTCATCATCTTCTTCAGCTTGAGGCACTGGGGCTGTGTTCTTCTCTTCAGCAGGTATACTTCTGGTGTTCCTCTTGGGCTTAGGAGGCTTCTGAGCTTGAGCTTTGGGGGCAGATTTGGGCTTTGATGTTGCAGCCCCTTACTTTATAGCATCTCCCATAAGGTTCTGAGCTTTGGGTGCTGGAGCATCCTCTTACTCTTCTTCATCTCCAGAGGGATCTTTCATCATGGAGGGCTTGCCAATGACTCTGGCAATGGTGTTCTTGACCCTCTCCTTTCTCTTCTTGCCTTCTCCAGCTTCTTTGGGTTCAAGAGTGAACTCCATTGTCTCTTGAGTAGAGGCTCTGGCCTTAGACATAGGAATCCTCTTTGCTGGAGCCTTCATATTCATCCCTGGCTTAATTGTAGCAGCTGTGTCATACTCCTTTTTCAGCACCGTCTTCTTGGAGCTTACTTCCTCCTCAATGGCAACATAATCCCCATCCTCAGATTCTAAGGTTCTCTTCTTCCTAGATCTGGTGGCTGCCTTTGGCAAGTTGCTGGGAGTGCTCCTGCTGCCATCATTAGAAGTGCTTGAGGGATCTGAACCCTCACTCAGCTGCACATGTTCTTCAGACTTGTTCTAACTGTCACTTTGATCAGACATCTCTGCAAACTTACTGACAACATACCCTGTGAATAGATGTAGATGAGATAGAGTGGATGAGCATCACAAAGTGCAGAGTTTTTGCAAAATAGGTGACCTAAAAACTTAGTTTTAGTTCTCCACAGAAAGCATTTCGGAGCTACCGATTTGTAAACTCGATGATACCAAAGCAGCTTTTGGAACCTAAACTAGTGAACTTGGCCAGACCGAGTCACATTTTGGTGGCACCGAGATTGCTAGGGTTTCACAGAGAATTGAACTCGGTCACACCGATTTGCAGTTTTCGGTCAGACCGAAAATTGCAAGTGCTATGGACTAAGCCAAATCGGTGAGACCGATTTCTACAACCCAGTCGGTCTGAGATGAGTTCGGCGGAGACCTAACCCTAAATTTTCAAATCAAATCTAACCTAAAGGATGTTTTCAGTGGATAGAGTGTTTGCATACGTGGTAAGGATCATGGCAAAACAATGTGCTATGAATCAGAGGTAAAAGACTAGCACAAGTGTCGAACCCATACCCTAGTTCGGCGGGAGTTCGCTACAGCGACAACGGCGGAACAGATTTCCATTGACGGCGATGGAAACCAGCGGTGGGAGGTCACTGGCGGCGAGGAGACAATCCGGAGACCCGAGGTGACAGAGCAGGACACACGTGCGGGCCGAGGAGTTTGAAGAAATTTCCAAAAACTCACCCGTGGGTATATATATATATATAGGACAACACTATTCTAATCCTGGGATTAGAATAGTTATTTGGATCACAACGCCCTATATAGAGTGATCGGACGTTCCTGAAATCCCTCGATCCGTAAAAGAAAAAAAAAACCACCCCACTGCTCGCCACAACCCCTCCCCTGAACTCCCTCGATCCCATCTGGCACCTCACCGGAACTGCATCGCGCCACCGCCGCCTCCCTCCCTACCCCGCGCCACCGCCGGGCCCCGGCCACCTCTCATGCCGCTGTCGGGCCATGGCTAGCCCCGGCCGCCTACAGCGCCGCCCTCCAGGCCGTTCCCTGCTTCAACCATGGATCCGGCCCCCTACCACCTCCCGCACCGATGCCGGGCCCCGACCACCTCCCGTGCCGCCGGCTGTCCCCGGCCACCTACAGCGCCGCCCGTCGGGCTCCTCCACTGCTTGAACCACAGATCCCTGTGAGAAGCTTGCGTTAGATCCCGCCTCGCCTCATGTGCGCCGCCGGAAAGCCTGCGTCCTGTGCGCCGCTGCCATGGGAGACTAACCATTGCAGCAGCATGTAGGGCCAGGCTGCAACTGCTGGATCCCGCCACCATGGCCGCTCACCTCGCGCCTTCAGCAATCTGCCGAGGCCTAAGCCACGACCTGTCCGAGGCCTAAGCGTGACCTTCGTGCTTGAATCTTCTCCAAGTTGCTGCTGCCTACAACTGGAGGAACCGATCCTACTTTTCTGATGCATACTGAATGTTTGTGTTCTTTTTATTCCTGGTCGTTTCTATGAAATTTTGCTTTGTGCGTTCATGTATTCTCTTGAGCTTGTGGTTTGAAAAAAAATGTCCATGCGGACGAGAGAAAAAATTCAGTACAGAGAAGTCCATGTATAACTTCCCAGAAGGTTCTTGTATTACTAAGTGCGTGCTCATACAATTTCTCTCCTCTGCTCGCGTTTCGCCGGCTCCCAGCAGGTGTGTCCGGCTTGTTTACAGACCCATTGGGTACTTGCACAGCACGAACGGCTTTCTCTGTCTAACTTGCAGGCTCAGCGATGGGCGGGTTCAGAACTTCAGATACGCCCAAAGAGCCACATCCCTCTGCTACTAGCTAGCTAGCTCTTACAGGACCAGATGGATCAGACAAAAAAAGTTCATTTTTTCTTTTATGTGTAGTTATAGAACATGCGCACTACACGTACTACTTTAGTTGATACATACTCACCAGATTTGATGCTAGTTACAGAACATGCGCACTAGATGCCATTTTTTGCTTTTGCGTGTTCCTGCAGCCTCTCACTCATATTCGTGTATTTCATTCCATAGCTTGGATTTTATAACATGTTATGTTCATTGTGCAGAACCTCTAGAAAGATACCAAAAAAGTGTGTTATGGACCTTGTAACTCCTGCCCCTTTTTCCGTTCATGCATGTTCTTTTGCGTGATTTGATGTAAGGAAGTTTGTGTAAACCATCGAGTTTACATACACATAAAAAGAGTATGTATTTTTTAAAGTAATCCAGAAGTTCAAAGATTATTGTATAGATTGTTCAATCATTGTATTTTAGGAAGAATGCATCTTACTGATAAAAAATGCTTAGATAATTGAACCATGAAGTTCAAATTGAAAAAAAAGTCAAATCCGATGTTCATTTTAAAATCAAAACAAATCTTTAAACAAAATTGGTGAAGTTCAAATTAAAATAACACATAAGTTCAAAAAATATATGAAAACCTAGGATTTGCAAGTTAAAAAAAACAACGTCATATTGGGCATTTTAAATACATAGAAATACAAAAATGTTTATTCCAAAACCAAGAGGATCTATTATCTCGCCATGGTTTTCAGCTCCCTCCTTCAAATTCCACACGTAGAAAATGTGGAAGTTCAAATTAAAGCAAGCGAGCATTTTTTACAGCCAAAAAATGCATCAAAAAGTTAATTCCTATGGTCTAAGAAAACAAGTGAGTATTTCTTACAGCTCAAAAATACTTTCATATTTTGAACAAATTTGGTTACAGTTTCAAAGAAAAAACATCATAAAAGTTAATTAAAACCATTCTAAATAACAAAGAAGTACAAAAGAAATGATGTGTGTTCCTCTTCCTATGCGCATAAAAAATGGGTGATTTTGTTTTCCTTTTATGTATTAATAGAAATAATTTCAAATATGCGACATGAAGAAGTTCAAAAATATGTAACATGATAGAAAGTTTTATGTACAAAATTCAAGTGGAGAAAAAAATGTAAATTCCCACAGAAGTTCGTATATTAAAAAAATGAAGTTCTCATAGAGTAAGAATGGTGAATTTCTCAAAAAGGATGTACTCAAAAGTACATGTTCTCTTCTCTAATTCCTGAAGTTCAAATTTGGAAGCCCTAGAAGTTCAATTTGAAACTACATGGAGAAGGTCAAAAAAACCTAGAAGTTCAAATTAAAAACCTAGAAAATTGTTTGCTTACTTAAAACAATATTTTTCTAAGACGTTCAAAGAAAAAAAAAGATTGTAGGTTAAAAAACTTAGAAGTTTTCTTGTTACTAAACAATAAAATGAAGAAGTTCAAATTTTAAAAAAAAACTATAAAAAGTTTTAAAAGAATTTCCCCGTTTTTAAAAAACCAGAAGTAAAAAATAAAATAGTGAAGTGGTCCGATGTTTGTTCAAAAAATTTAGGATTTTAAATTCTTAAAAAAAACTCAGACATCCTCTATTATTAAAGAATCTACCATGAAGGTCAAAAATAAAAAAATAGTCAAATTATGTTTATTTAAAAAACAAAAACAAAACTTTTACTCAAAAAAAATGTGAAGTGCAAATTAAATAACACAGAAGTTCAAAGTATATTAAAACCTAGGATTTAGAAGCTCAAAAAACAATGCCATTTTGGGCATTTTTTCCCAATTCTAATAAAACTTTACAAAGTGTTGATGTTTATTAAAAAATCTAGGATTTTCACAAATATCCATTTTTTTAAATTATCAAAGATGAAGTTCAAATTGAGAAGGTAGTCAAATTTGATGTTTATTTAAAAATTGAAAACAATTCTTTACTCAAAATATAAAAATGTGAAGTTCAAATTGAAATAACAGAGAAGTTCGGAGTTTATTAAAACCTAGGATTTACCTCTTCAAAAAATAAAAAACACAACGCCATTTTTTGCACTTTTAAATACAACTCATAAACAAAAAAATGGTTACTAGAAGTTCAAGTGCTCGGTGAGGAAAAGTTCAAAAATTCTTATGAGAGAGGTTCACCATGTATTTAGATGTTCGAAATACATAAAAAAATATGTTGTTTTTTGTATTTTAAAATAATTCTCTCACACCAGAGAGAAGTTCAAAAAGTGATAACAATGGAAGTTCACGTACTACATGGTGTGTATTTCATATAAGAAAAATACAAATAAAGTGAAACAAAGTGAAGTCCAAACAGACATGCCCCAGAAGGTCAACTACTTCACGCAGTGCGAAAAACAGCACGTCAAAAACAGAGTGAAGTTCAAACAAACATGCCCCAGAAGTTCAACTACTTCATAAAGTGCATTTTCGTTCGCGATGAACGCATAAATCATGATCTCGTCATTTTCTAATTTACCTCAAAACGACAGGAATATCATTTATGTAAGTTCAAGTCCTCGGTCGAAGAAAGTTAAAAAAATTATTGTGAGAGACGTTTGTACAAAAGGAATATTATTTGTGTAATACTAACGAATGGATGAGAAAATTACAAACAAAAATACGTCACAGAAGTTCAACGTGAAAACAACATGAAGTTCAACTACTACGCTGAATGAATTTCAGATGAATTTTTTTAAAAATCATCACGAGTATGAAAAAACAATCAACACGGGAAAGTTATGTGCTTACAGCAGCTTTCCACTGGTATATCACTTGCTCAATTCCGGTGAGTGGATGGAGAGTTCCGAGTAGTGGACAGAGACCTACGAGCAAAAAAATCACGTGAAAAACAGAGTGAAGTTCAGGTACATGCGCCGAGAAGTTCAGGTTCTTCACGCGATGCATTTTCGAAGAATCTGTTTCACGATAAAGGCAGAACACATGATCTCTTTTTTTTTTGAAATTACTTAAAAACGGCTAGGAATCAGAGAAAACCATCAACACGAAAAAGTTTTGCATTTTCTGTAGCTTTTCAGCGGTATATTATTTGCTCCATTCCGATAAAGTTTATAGAAATTACGGCAAAAATACGTTTTTATCCATTTTCAAAACTGACATAAAACCGTAATGAATTAGGAGAAAAAATATATACAAAAAGTTTAGCATTTCTTCAAGCTTTTCAACGCCATATCATTTGCTGCATTTGGACATACAGTTAAAAAATTAGCTCAAAAATACGAACTCGGTGGAAGTTGTACCGTTTTCTAAATTACTTTTAAACCGTTCAAAATTAGAAACAACTTTTAACATGAAAAAGTAGCGCATTTTCATAAGCTTTCCAACACCATATTATTTGCCTCAATTGGATTAGCTGTTTAGAAATGGCATCGAAAATACGAACTCGGGTGTTCCGTTTGCGAAATTCTACGATTTTCTGAATTATTCTTTAACCGTGGGGAATTAGAGAAAACTTTCAACATGCGGAAGGAGAGGTTTTGCAGCAGCTTTCCAACGCCATATTATTTGCATCATTCTGATAAACGGTTTAAAAATGCGATCAAAAATACGATTCATGTTTTTTGTATGAAGAAAAAACGGTTTTCAAAACTGCTCTTAAACCGCTTACATTTTGCCAAAAATTTAACTTGGGTCATGATACTGGTGTCCATAGCTTTCCAACGGTATATAGCAAGCCCCATTTGGACACCTTTTAGCTGAAGTTCAACCTAGTACACGGGGAAGGTCAGGCGCGTTACTCAGGAAGTTCATGTTGTGATCAGAATATTATTCTGATCCCGTGATCAGAATAGTGTTTATGTGTGTGTGTGTGTATATATATATATATATATATATATATATATATATATAGTGTTATTATTCATCACCCAGGGTGCAGAATAACTTATTCTTCACCCGAGGTAATCTTATGATCATTTTATAATTAAATTACGTTTGAAATTCAAATAGTTACATTCTTATTGATTCACTACGTAAAATTTGACATAAGAAAAATTAAAATATAGGTCATAATACAAGAAAATTTGCAGTTTATGTGCATTTTAGACTATATTTTTACGTTTGTAATTTTACATAACATAAAATATTTTTTAAGGCGATTATATATTTTCTTACGGTTCCTTTTTGCGTCGGAAATAAGACAAAACTTACGGAACATAAAATTACGGTACATTGATGGTAAAATAGAAGGGGTGAAAATAACTATTCCTCACCCAGGGTGACGAATAGCGCGTATATATATATATATATATATATATATAGGAAAATGGTTGTGTACTCCTGGGAGTATGTACTCCCGCTTATCATATACCACATAGATGAATCTTTTATACCACTTTATTATTTTTAATATACTTCATTAGTAATTATTAGATACCCCAAAATGAGTTCCATGAAAAAATTCATGTGAGTCTACATATTTTTAAATGTTTACGTATATACTGATGTGTTTGTACGTGAAAAAGGTATATTACAAAAAGTATATCGCAGATGATATTTTTCCAACAAAACTCGTATTGGGGTATCTTAGAATATTAATGAAGTATATTGAGAATAATAAAGAGGTATAATTAATGCGTATATGAGGTATATTGAGAATGGGAGTACATACTCTCAGGAGTACAGAAAATAATAAAGTGGTATAATTAATCTCGTCCCTGTCGGTGTGACCGAGTGGAACAACTCAGTGGCACCGAGATGCATAATCGCAAGCGGTTACTGTAACTCGGCGTGACCGAAAAGTTCAAATCAGTTGCACCGAGATTGAAAACCTAGATCAACTTAGTGATCTAGGTGTGACCGAAATGGATGACTCGGTCATACCGAAATGCACAAAGAGGTTGAGGGAGTCCTGGGTTAGGGGGTCTCCGGACAGCCGGACCATATCCTTTGGCCGGGCTGTTGGACTATGAAGATACAAGATTGAAGACTTCGTCCCATGTCCGGATGGGACTCTACTTGGCGTGGAAGGCAAGCTAGGCAATACGGATATGGATATCTCCTCCTTTATAACCGACCTTGTGTAACCCTAGCCCCCTCCGGTGTCTATATAAACCGGAGGGTTTTACTCCGTAGGACAACATACAATCATACCATAGTCTAGCTTCTAAGGTTTAGCTTCTCTGATCTCGTGGTAGATCTACTCTTGTAATACTCATATCATCAAGAACAATCAAGCAGGACGTAGGGTTTTACCTCTATCCAGAGGGCCCAAACCTAGGTAAAACGTCGTGTCCCCTGCCTCCTGTTATCATCCGCCTTAGACGCATTGTTCGGGACCCCCTACCCGAGATCCGCCGGTTTTGACACCGACATTGGTGCTTTCATTGAGAGTTCCACTGTGTCGTCACCATAAGGCTTGATGGCTCCTTCGATCATCGCTAGCGATGCGGTCCAGGGTGAGGCTTTCCTCCCCAGACAAATCTTCATATTCGGCGGCTTTGCACTGCGGGCCAATTTGCTTGGCCATCTGGAGCAGATTGAGAGCTACGCCCCTGGCCATCAGGTCAGATTTGGAAACCTGAACTACACGACCGACATCCGCGGAGACTTAATCTTCGATGGATTCGAGCCCATGTCGGACGCGCCGTACAGTCGTGACGAGCATGATGTAACTCTGCCGTCGGACAGTATTCGGGAGATCGCCTCCGCAGCTACTCCGTCCATCAATCTGGAGCAAGTTGCGCCACCCGAGAGCGGAGGGATGGACCCCGCCATGGAGGCCGCACTCTCAGTGGCAATAGAGTCGGATACTGACTTTACCCCCTATGAGAGCCGTGTTGCCAAACCACTGGATTCATCCACGGCCACAGACTCCGAACCGCTCATATTCGTGCCCATTGAGTCCGACTAGGCGCCGATCATGGAGTTCACCTCCGCGGATATCTTTCAGCACTCACCTTTTGGAGATGTGCTAAATTCATTAAGGTCGCTCTCCCTGTCAGGAGAACCTTGGCCGAACTATGTCCGGCTAGAATGGGATGCGGACGATGAAGAAATTCGTTGCCCACCCACCACCCACTTAGTAGCCACTGCCGACGACTTAACCGACATGCTCGACTTCGGCTCCGAAGACTTCGACGGTATGGACGATGAAGCCAAAGACGAACAGGATCCACCGCCCTCGGGGCACTGGACCGCCACCTCATCATATGATATATATATGGTGGACACCCCCAAAGAAGCCAATGGTGAGGTGAAAGCGGAGGGTGACCCCTCCAAGAATCAACCCAAGCGCCAACGTTAGCGGCGCCGCTCTAAGTCCCGCCACAGTAAGAGCAGTGATACCGGCATAGGAGACAATAACACTCCGGATAGCGCCGAAGACAACAACAATCCCCTCCAGCATGGCGAAGATCTGGAGGACGAACAAGCTAGCCCTCCAGAGCAGGCAGCAGATGGAGAACCAGAGGAGGACAGTTACATGCCTCTCTCCGAAGACGAGGCGAGCCTTGGCGACGACGAATTTATCGTGCGTGAGGACCCCGTCGAGTAAGAGCGCTTCGAGCGCCGGCTTATGGCCATGGCAAATAGCCTAAAGAAGAAATAGCAACAGCTTCAAGCTGATCAAGACTTGCTAGTAGACAGGTGGACCGAAGTCCTTGCGGCCAAGGAGCATGAACTCAAGCGCCCGTCCAAGAGTTACCCAAAACGTAGGTTGCTACCTCACCTCGAGGAGGAAGCATTCAAACCTTATTCACCAGTGTACAATGCGGCTGACCGGCCACTACGCGGCCGAGCCAGAGAGGCATTTCAGCCCAAAGTTCAGCCCGCACCCCGTCGCCACTCAGTCAAAGATACTAAGGCCTAGGGCAACACAGAGGACCTGCGAGACATCTTGGACAGTAAGGAAAAAATCGCAAGGTCAATAAACAGGACACGAACACGTGCGCCCACACGGGACGATGATCGTCGCGTCGGATACACCAAGAGTAAATCCGGCTGGGCCGAATACAGTAGACAAGACTCATACGAACTACGTCAGGATATAGCCCGACACAGAGGCGCCGCACACCCCCTATGCTTCACTGATGAAGTTATGAATCATGAATTCTCGGAAGGTTTCAAACCCGTAAACATCGAATCATACGATGGCACAACAGATCCCGTTGTATGGATTGAGGATTTCCTCCTTCACATCCACATGGCTCGCGGTGACGATCTACATGCTATCAAGTACCTCCCACTAAAACTCAAAGGACCGGCTCAGCATTGGCTGAATAGCTTGCCAGCAGATTCCGTCGGCAGTTGGGAGGATTTGGAAGATGCATTTCTTGACAACTTCCAGGGCACTTATGTGCGGCCACCGGATGATGATGACTTGAGCCACATAACCCAGCAGCCAGGGGAATCGGCCAGACAATTCTAGACACGGTTCCTGACCAAGAAAAATCAAATCATAGACTGTCCGGATGCAGAAGCCCTAGCGGCATTCAAACATAACATCCACGACGAGTGGCTCACCCGCCACCTCGGCCAGGAGAAGCCGAAATCTATGGCAGCCCTCACAACACTCATGACCCGCTTTTGCGCGGGCGAGGACAGCTGGCTGGCTCGCAGCAACAACACATCAAGGAATCCGGATACCTCGGATACCAAAGACGTTAATGGTAGGCAGCATCGTAATAGACCAAAGCGCCGCAATAACGGCGATAACACCGAAGATACGGTAGTCAACGCCGGATTCAAAGGCTCTAGATCCGGTCAGCGGAAAAAGTCATTCAAAAGAAATTCTCCGGCTCCGTCCAGTCTAGATCGCATACTGGATCGCTCATGTCAAATCCATGGCACCCCTGACAAGCCAGCCAATCACACCAACAGAGAATACTAGGTGTTCAAGTAGGCCGGCAAGTTAAATGCCAAAAACAAGGACAAGGGGATGCATAGCGATGATGAGGAGGAGCCCCGGCCGCCGAACCTAGGGGGACAGAAGGGGTTTCCCCCACAAGTAAAGACACTAAACATGATATACGCAACCCACATTCCCAAGAGGGAGCGGAAGCATGCACTAAGAGACGTCTACATGACGGAGCCCGTCGCCCCGAAGTTCAACCCATGGTCTGCTTGTCCGATCACCTTCGATCGCAGGGACCACCCTACTAGCATCCGTCATGGCAGATCTGCCACACTGGTCCTAGACCCCATCATTGACGGATTTCATCTCACTCGAGTCCTTATGGACGGCGGCAACAGCCTGAACCTACTTTATCAGGATACAGTGCGAAAAATGGGTATCGATCCCTCAAGGATCAAACCCAGCAAAACCACCTTTAAAGGTGTCATCCCAGGTGTAGAGGCCCATTGCATAGGCTCAATCACACTGGAAGTGGTCTTCAGATCACCGGATAACTTCCGAAGCGAAGAGTTAATCTTCGACATCGTCCCGTTTCGCAGTGGCTATCATGCACTGCTCGGACGGACATCATTTGCAAAATTCAACGCAGTGCCGCATTACGCATACCTCAAGCTCAAGATGCCAGGACCCCACGGGGTCATAACAGTTAATGGAAACACAGAACGCTCGCTTCGTACAGAAGAGCACACTATGACCCTTGCAGCTGAGGCACAAAGCAGTTGGTCAGGCAGACCACTCATTCGGTGTTACAGCCCCCAGACACCTTCAAGCGAGTCCAAAACAATCTGCAACAGGACCGCCTGGCGCGATCAATGCTCGCCTAGCAATCCGCCCCCTGTCCCAGTCCCAGTGCAGCGACGAAATTTGTGCCGCGCGTACATAACTACGCATTGAAAATACCATGGACATAAGCGGGGGCACAATCAGGACACGCCCCGCATTGTGGCTTAAACCACGCCAGGGGCTGTACACCTTTCACATTCTTTTTCTCTTTCAGGGCCTAACTCTTCGAAAGCCCTTTCCGGCAGTCCGATTGCCGGACACACTCCGGAAGCAACAAACAAGGCGGCGAGAAGCTAAGATGAACACGGGAACCGCCAGGTGGCCTCTAGTAATACTTGATATACCCGCTTTTCACTATTTATCCGTAGCTTGCCTTGGGATAGGACATTTCGAATTGTCCCACTTTATGCTTATTGCACTACTTGTACCAGTACGTCTCGACGTATTACTCAAATAACAATGCATATTATTAATCTGTTATTGCATTAATTAAGTTTTTCTCTTTCTCTTATATGTCCATTTGCGACATTCCGCACCTGCACGCTCGGGTACGGTCAGTACGCCAAGGGCTCTCGCTCACCCCGTAATATGGCGCAAGAAGTCCGAACACTTTCGACAGTGCGGCACCCCGAACTTATAGCATTATATGCATCAGCTCCGAATCATGTCTTGGGTCAAATGTTGGGTTGCCCAGCTCCAATGCTTTGGTACCTTACGTTCCGCTATATCGGCTAAGGTAGCAGTGGGAGAACTACTGCGGTTGTGTCCCGGTTCTTCCGGACGAGCACCTCAGTAGAGAAAGCCAAAAACCGACTGTCATGATAAGGTGAGAGACTAGTCGCTGTTCGAGAGGTCTCAAGTCCTTAAAGACTTTTCCCGCTTCGGGCGAGGAGTCGGCCTTGTCCGGCTTAGGCGTGTATAGCGCCCCAAATTCGGCCCTCCGAATACCAGGGGCTTCGCCAAAATTTAAAATCATAGACTTCTATGGCTAAGTGAGAGTGATAAAGCACTATAGTCCGATTGCCTGGTTCGTTGTGCTGAACACCTCCCTTGGAGGACCCAAAATTGGGGTAAAGAGTGTTCATGTTTATCCCGAACACCCCGGTACTAGTTACATGGGGGCAGAAGCCGACGACTGGCCAACTCTCAAATTTTATAAACGACCGCACAGAAGGTAATATTTTAAATTAAGAAAGCGTCGCATGGCGCAAAAGAACTCGTTTCATATTACAGGATCACATGGGCATGTTCATTCAAAAATTACATCCTTGGCACACTCATCTGCCACTAAGCAGGAACCCTTCAGGACGCTCTCATAGTAATTCTCGGGGCGGCGATGCTCCTTGCCCTCCGGCAGCCCCTCCTTCACAAGCTTCACGGCGTCCAGCTTCACCCAGTGCACCTTCACCCGGGCAAAAGCTCTGTGTGCACCTTCGATGCAGACGGATCGCTTGATGACTTTAAGCCGTGGGCAGGCTTCCACCAGCCGCCTCACCAGACCGAAGTAGCTGCCAGACAGGGGCTCTCTAGGCCACATCCGGACTATAAGGCCCCTCATGGCTTGTTCGGCCGCCTTGTGAAGTTTGACCAACTGCTTCAGCTGGTCGCTCAAGGGCACGGGGTGTTCGATCCCAGTATACTGAGACCAGAACAACTTCTCCGCCGAGCTCCCCTCCTCAGCCCGATAAAACTCTGCAGCATCCAGCACTCTGCAGGGAAGATCTGCAAACGCTCCTAGAGATCTCTGAACTCGGGTAAGAAAAAGGAAAGTCTCCTTCACATGCTTACTTTGCATATTCAATGCCTTACCCACTGCTATCTTCTTTGCCGCATCAATCTCCTGGAGGGCCTTGTGGGCTTCGGCCTTGGCGCTCCGGACGCTTTCAAGTGCCTGCGTGAGCTCAAACTCCCACGTTTTGGAGTCAAGCTCCAAGGACTCGTGCTTTTTGGCGAGAGCCTCGAGCTCTTGCTGCACCTCGCCCACTCGGGCTTCTTGGTTCTCCCGCTCAATACGTTCTTTGGCTGCTTTGTCTTCGGCCGCGGACAACGCCTTCCTCAGGGTCTCCACCTCGGTCGTGGACCTTGACAAATTCATGATGATCCTATTACTTTACACCGAACTTCTTTTTACCTATATAAACTGGGGTATATCTTACCTTTGCTCTCTACGAGCTGCCCCTTGGTAAGGCCGAGCTCGTCCTCGGTTCGCTTCAGGGCCTACTTCAGCGTAGAGACCTCCGCAGTACGTGCGGCAGCGGCCAGCAGGGAGGCCTGCACATACACATAGACATACTCTAGTTAGACTCCTGAGTTATCATTTGATACTCTATTCGGCTTTTCTTCGCGAACGCCGAACAGAGCATCAGGGGCTATTATCTATGCGGTAATATTTTTATATTTCAAATGCTTACCTCAATGCCAATTAGGAGGCTGGCGCAAGCTTCGGTCAGTCCGTTCTTGGAGGACCGAACCTTCTTAACCACCGCACTCATGATAGTGTGGTGTTCTTCATTGATGGAAGCGCTGTGAAGCGCTTCCAGCAAGTTGTCCAGTGCCTCTGGTTGGACAGAGGACACCGGCACAGATGGTTGGCCCCCCTTATTGGAGGACCGCCTGCAGGAGTCCGGAACCATTGAATGTTCTGACGCAGTGTCCGGCTGGGGCCCGAACTCGAAGCCCGTAGGAGCCTCGCTCCCTTGGTACCCAGGGTCCGGGAGGTCGCCGTGAGGCGCCCCCAGGACCGCCTCCCCTTGGGTCGGTGCCTTTTGAGACACCACCTCGGCGTCGTCCGTAGGGCGGGGGGTGGAAGACGTCGGAGGAGAACCGCTGTTCATATCCGACGTGCTCAAAGAGCCGCTCGACGAGGGTACGTCGAGACGAGCTCGGGCCGGACTACATGATCAGGTTCGGCATAAGCAAAGGCAGTACAATAAAACATACCACGAAGTACTATGGCGTCCGGACACTTACGATTTCGCCAGGGGCTTGTCCCTGGGTAGCCACTCGTCGCCGCTGTCGGCGGCCGTCGTGGCACAGTCCGGAGGGAGGGTCTTTCCCTTCTTGGACCCTTCGGCCTCCCCGGATGGGTCGGCCTTCCTTTTCTTGTCTCCCCCGGTTGGGGGGGGGAGAATTTTTCTCCTCCTCCTCGTTTCCAGGGGAGGAGTGCACATCAGACTCATCGGATGATGAGTCCGACAGAACCATCTTGCGTCGGAGACCCTTTCGGGTCCCCGCAGCCTTCTTCTTGACCGTCTTTTCCGGCACCTCGTAAGGTTTCGGGGTCAGCATCTTCGTTAGAAGAGCATTTGCCGGATCTTCGGGCAGGGGGGGCTGGGCAATCAAGCTGCTCCGCTGTCTTTATCCCGTCCTATTAGTGACATGGGAGCTTAGATCCTACACATAACTAAACCTGGGCAAATAAATACCCCGAGAAATATAAATGCTTACCGGACCGGCATGGCGCTTTGCGCTGAGTCCGCGGTCTTCGGTAAGTGGGGGAGGGATCTCGGCGCTCTTGAATAGCACCCTCCAGTCGTCCTTGTGCGTCATGTCGTAGAGCTCTCGTAGCACCTGGTGCTTGGCTGAGTCAAACTCCCACAAATTGAATTCCCGTCGTTGGCACAGAAGGATCCGGCAGACGAGCATAACCTGAACCACGTTGACAAGTCTAATTTTCTTGTTCATCATGTTCTGGATATAGGTCTGGAGTCCGGTAAGCTGTGTCGAAGAACCCCAGGACATGCCCTTCTGTTTCCAGGAGGTATGCCGCGTGGGGATTCCGGATCGAAATTTGGGGGCCGCCACCCAGTTGGAGTCACGCGGCTCGGTGATGTAGAACCACTCCGATTGCCACCCCTTTATGGTATACACATAGGTGCCCTCGAGCCAGGTGACATTAGGCATCTTTCCCACCATGGCGCCTCCGCACTCTGCTTGTTGGCTGCTCACCACCTTCGGTTTGACATTGAAGGTTTTCATCCATAGGCCGAAGTGGGGCCTGATGCGGAGGAAGGCCTTGCACACGACGATAAACGCTGAGATGTTGAGGATAAAGTTGGGGGCCAGATCATGAAAATCCAGCCCATAGTAGAACATGAGCCCGCGGACAAACGGGTGGAGGGGAAATCCCAGTCCACAGACGAAATGGGTAAGAAAAACTACCCTCTCATGGGGTTCGGGTGTCGGGACGATCTGCCCCGCATCGGGTAGCCGGTGCATGATATCCGCGGCCAGATATCCAGCTTCCCGTAATTTTTTGATGTTCTCCTCCGTGACGGAGGAGACCATCCACTTGCCTCTTGCTCCCGACATTCTTGGAGTGGTTTGAGAAGAAGAACGCGAGTTTGGGCGCTGGAGCTCGAGTGTGCGGGAAGGGTAAGCAAGGAAGAAGAAGGCGTGGGTGAAAAAAGTAAATCCTTATCCCTTTATAAGGGCGGAAGAGGCGATGTGTCTCCCCACTTTCCTGGCAAAACCGCTTATTCCCCAGGTGCCGTAATTGATGGCACGGTTGGGTTACCCATGTCCGTATTGATGAGAATCCCGTGATAAGGGGAACACGATCTCTGCTTTGACAAGACGTATCGAGAAAACCGCCTCGCGATGTGTGCGGATCTGGTTGAGAAAAGCGGTTCGAATGATAACCGGGCCATGAAGTGATGTCATACTATCAAAACATGTCAGCAGATTGGATTTATGGAAGTATTATTCTCTCTACGGTGGTATGTGGAACTTATTTTACAGGGTCAGACACTATCCTTGCATTCAAACTCTTCCATGGTGTATTCGGAGGAGGAACCCGCCTTGCAATGCTGAAGACAATGCTGCCCACCGGACTCATCGTCATTGAAGCCTGGTTCAGGGGCTACTGAGGGAGTCTTGGATTAGGGAGTCTCCGGACAGCCGAACTATATCCTTTGGCCGGGCTGTTGGACTATGAAGATACAAGATTGAAGACTTCGTCCCGTGTCCGGATGGGACTCTACTTGGCGTGGAAGGCAAGCTAGGCAATACAGATATGGATATCTCCTCCTTTGTAACTGACCTTGTGTAACCCTAGCCCCCACCGGTGTCTATATAAACCGGAGGGTTTTAGTCCGTAGGACAACATACAATCATACCATAGGCTAGCTTCTAGGGTTTAGCCTCTCTGATCTCGTGGTAGATCTACTCTTGTAATACTCATATCATCAAGAACAATCAAGCAGGACGTAGGGTTTTACCTCTATCCGGAGGGCCCGAACCTGGGTAAAACATCGTGTCCCCTGCCTCATGTTACCATCCGCCTTAAACGCATAGTTTGGGACCCCCTACCCAAGATCCGCTGGTTTTGACACCGACAGAGGTTTTGGAAGTTTAAGTCTATGATGAATCGGGGACTCCGAGTGCTCCTCACACAGAGTGGTTCGAATCTGACTTGATCAAATTTTGTGATGTAGCATGAATAGAGTTTGAGACGAGAAAAACATAGATAGATAGAGGAAGTCCTTAGGCATTCTTGTCCATCCATTTGGCAAAAGAGAAAAAGCCAAACAATCAAGGCAACAAATGGATGTCCTCAAATGAGTAAAACATGCAACCAACATGCTCACACAATAAGATGGCAAATGAAATATGTGGCAAAGCATGCATAATCACTCTAGCATCTATGAAGCAATTTGGCAATGACTAGGTTATCTATATATGAGTATATTGACTGAGGAGTCAAATGAGAACATTTGATCGTAGGTCATACTCATCGTTTAAGCACAAGTGGGGTTACCACTTTTACATAATGCATTGTTGTGTTCACATCATTAGAGTTGCTTTAGCTCACTTGATTAGAGCAAAGCTCCCCCTAGATATGATATCCCCCCTAGGAGGGATGAACTAACCTTTGGTTTTGTCGATGATGACTTCATGTAGGTGTTGAAGATGTAGGTGCTCAAAGTTGATGTAGATCATTCGGAGCAATCCTTTGGAGTGTGTTGCACTTTCAATACCTACACGGGTTAGTCCCACAAGGAACAAACAAGGATATCCATAGACATACTGTGATATTCACATGAGATGATGTCCATGAATGCATTAGGTTACCTTGTCCCTTGTCTTACCAACAAGAGGGTTTGTGACTCCTTGAACTAGTGCAAGATATGGAAGTTGTTTGAACTTGTCCTTGCCAAAATGATATGAGTGAAGTATGTTGGCGGAGTCACCCTCAAGTACTCTCTAGTTCTTCTTCTTCGGGATCCACACCATCTTGATGGGAATCCTTGGAGTTGTAGTTGTACTTGATGAAGTAGAACTTGATGTAGTCTTGGAAAACCACTTGACCAATGCCTTAGGGGCTTCTTCAAATGCATCAATCTCCACTTGAAGCTTGTCCTTGCCCTTTAGCTTGTGGTCTTGTGGTGGAAGATCATCTTGATCTTGTGTTCCTTGGAAAGAAGTAGGATCATACTTCTCTTGTTGAGGAACTAACTTTGTCTTGGGGTATTGATCTTCTTCCCACTAAACACCATTGGCATTGAACTTTCATTCAAAACCAACACCTTGATTCTTCCGGTGTCTTCCTTGCTTGCGTACAATTTCCTCAAATTGCTTACTTCTAGCAAGACTCTTGTAAACACCTTTCTCTATAATTCCCTTCAATAAGCTATTTTCTTGCTCAAGTGTAACTTGGCTAAGAGAATCATTAGTGGAATCAAGAGAACTACTAGAAGCAACAACATTGGTTTTAGCATGATTATTGTTACTACTAGAAGAAGAATCTTTCTTGTTCTTGTTGCAAGATTTAACTTGTGGCATGTAAGTAGACAAGAGTAAACACCTGGAAATGTAAGAAGAACTTTTCTTGCGAAGATCATCATTGATTGCCTTTAAGAACTCATGCTCATGCTCAAGGTTGAGTTTTTCAAAGCGTAGCTTCTCATGAGTCTTTAAAAGTTCTCGATGATCTTCCAAGGTAGTTTCATGAGCTAACATAAGAGTTTTTAGTTCTTTAGTTAGACGCTCAATATCCTTCTTATCATTGTCATTCGTTTTATCTTGATTAGCATGATTAATAGCAAGTTCATCATAGTTTTCATAATTAGAGTTGTCAACAAGTAAATCATCATCACCTAGCAAATCATCTTCATCACTATTGAAATCAACATACTCGGGGTGTGATACCTTTGGGCCTTTAGCCATGAAGCATCTTCCAATTCCTTCATTTGGTGACTCAAATATGTCGTAGGAGTTGGTTGACACAAGTGCTAGACCGGCAACACCTTCATATTGAGTGTATTCGGAGTCGGAGTGGTAACTTCTTTCGGAGTTATTGTCGGAGTCGGAGGCGGATACCCATTCACCAACATGAGCTTGATGTCTTCGTTTTGTGTAGCTCCTTGATGACTTGTCCTTCCTTTCCGAATCCTTGCTTCTTCGTGATGTTCTTCGTTCATAACGGTCATCTCTACTCCTTCTCTCTCTTGGTGGTGATTCTTCTCTCCTACTTCTTCTTTTTGGAGAATCTTCTCTTCTTTTGTAGGGAGTCGTACACTCATTGGAGTAGTGCCCGGGTCTTCCACAATTTTAGCAATTACGTTCACGACTTGAAGATCTTTTGTCATTGTAGGACCTTGACTTGGAATTTCTTTCCTTGCTTCTACTCTTGTAGAACTTGTTGAAGTTCTTCACCATTAGGCTCAATTCTTCATTGAAGGTTTGTTTCTCACTTGATGATGTGGGAGCATCACATGAGGCTTTGTAAACACCACTTGATTTGTTGTGGAGCTCTTCCTTATCCTTAAGTGACATCTCATGAGCAACAATTCTTCCAATGACTTCTGTTGGCTTGAGATCTTTGTAATTTGGCATCATTTGGATCAATGTGCACATGGTATCATATTTTCCATCCAAGGCTCTTAGAATCTTCTTGATGATGAATCTGTTGGTCATCTCTTCACTTCCTAAGCCGGCAATCTCATTTGTGATGAGAGCAAGCCTAGAGTACATTTCAGCGACACCTTCACCATCCTTCATTTTGAACTTGTCAAGTTGACTTTGAAGCACCATCCAATTTGGATTCCTTGATGGAGTCGGTACCTTCATGCATATCAATCAAAGTATCCCAAATTTCCTTTGCATTCTCAAGACGGCTGATTTTGTTGAATTCTTTGGGGCACAATCCGTTGAAGAGAATATCACAAGCTTGAGCATAGTATTGCAACATCTTCAACTCTTCCGCGGTAGCTTCACGGTTCAGTTCTCTCCCACCAAAGAATTCAACTTGCAAGCCAATACACACAATAGCCGAAATGGCAGGGTTATGTCCAAGAATATGCATTTTTATCTTATGCTTCCAACTAGCAAAATTAGTACCATCAAAGTAAGGACCTTTACGGTGGTAATTTCCCTCACTAGACACCATACTCTCCTAGGTTTTGAAACCAAGGCTATGATCACCAAAATCTATGGAAATCAAAGCAAATGGAGACCAAAGCGCTGATACCACTAGTTGGATCAAAAGTATGTCTAGAGGGGGGTGATTAGAGGGGGTGTGTTGATGATGAACTCCTTGCTCCTGTGCTTCAAATGATAGTCTCCCCAACACTCAGCTCTCTCTCATAGGATTGGATTTGGTGGAAAGAGGGTTTGAGTGGAAAGCAACTTGGGGAAGGCTAGAGATCAAGATTTATGTGGTTGGAATGGAATATCTTGACCTCAACACAAGTGTAGGTGGTTCTCTCTCTCAGAAAATATATGTTGGAAGTGTAGGTATGTTCTGATGGCTCTCTCCATTAATGAAGAGTGGGTGGAGGGGTATATATAGTCTCCACACAAAATCTAACCGTTACACACAAATCACCAAACTCGATGGGACCGAATCGTGAAACTCGGTCGGACCGATTCAGTTCAAAATGTGAACGTTAGGATTCTTGGTGGGACCGACATGTCAACTCGGTGGCACCGATTTCATTAGGGTTAGGGCATAACGTAATCTCGGTGAGACCGATTACACAAACTCGGTGGGACCGATTTTGGTAATAGGCAAACAGAGAGTTGGTCAGGCAAACTCGGTGGGACCGATTCACTCATCTCAGTTAGACCGAAACATTATGAAGGGGAAACAGAGAGTTGCATTGCAATCTCGGTGGGACCGATCGCTCATCTCAGTTGGACCGAAATGTTACGAAGGGAAAGAGAGAGGTTGCAATCCCATCTCGGTGAGAACGAGATCCCTATCCGTGAGACCAAAATGACTAGGGTTTGTGGCAGTGGCTACGTCAAGTGAACTCGGTGGCGCCGGGTAGGAAATTTCGGTGGGGCCGAGTTTGACTTTTGGTTTGGGACATATGTGGATATGAGAAAGTAGTTGAGGGTTTTTGGAGCATATCACTAAGCATTTTGAGCAAGTAACTCATTAAGGAACACATCATCCCCCTTTAATAGTATTGGCTTTTCCTATGGACTCAATGTGATCTTGGATCACTAAAAGTAAAATGTAGAGTCTTGAGCTTGAGACAACATGTATCCTTAGTATTTTGAGGGGTCCACTTTCAAATACATGCCATGCCAAACATTGAGCTTTCCTGAAATATTTATCTTGGATAGCATTAGCTCAATGGGCTATATGTTGTTAGGAATTGCCAAAACCACCCAGGGATAGTTGCACTTTGACGGCCGAAGTCAAATTCGATTCAACTAAAGTTGGAGAAACAGACACCCGCCAATCACCTTTATGCAAAACTAGTTGCATGTCTGTCGGTGGAACCGGTCTGATGAACGTGGTCATGTAAGGTTGGTCCGGGCTGCTTCATCCAACAATACCGCCGAATCAAAATAAGACATTGGTGGTGAGCAGTATGACGATCATCGCCCACAACTCTTTGTTTTCTACTCGTGCATATCATCTACGCATAGACCTAGCTCTGATACCACTGTTGGGGAACGTAGCATGCAATTTCAAAAAAACTCCTATGACCATGCAAGATCTATCTAGGAGATGCATAGCAACGAGAGGGGGAGAGTCTGTCCACATACCCTTGTAGACTGAAAGCGGAAGGGTTTACTTAACGTGGTTGATGTAGTCGAACGTCTTCTCAATTCAACCGATCAAGTACCGAACGTACGACACCTCTGAGTTCTGCACACGTTCATCTCGATGATGTCCCTCGAACTCTTGATCCAACAAAGTGTCGAGGGAGAGTTTCGTCAGCACAATGGCATGGCGACGGTGATTGTGAAGTGATCCGCGTAGGGCTTCACCTAAACACTACGTGAATATGACCGGAGGCGTAAACTGTGGACACGGCTAACAATGTTTGTTGTGTGTTCTAGCGGTCCCCCCCTCGACACATATATATAGGTTGCAGGGGAGGAGAGGCAGCCAAGGGGTCGCCCCAAGTGAAGGAAATATGCCCTAGAGGCGATAATAAAGTTATTATTTACATTTCCTTATATCATGATAAATGTTTATTATTCATGCTAGAATTGTATTAACCGGAAACTTAGTGCATGTGTGAATACATAGACAAAACAGAGTGTCCCTAGTATGCCTCTACTTGACTAGCTCGTTAATCAAAGATGGTTATGTTTCCTGACCATAGACATGTGTTGTCATTTGATGAATGGGATCACATCATTAGAGAATGATGTGATGGAAAAGACCCATCTGTTAGCTTAGCATAATGATCGTTTAGTTTTATTGCTATTGCTTTCATCATGACTTATACATGTTCCTCTGAATATGAGATTATGCAACTCTCGAATACCGGAGGAACACCTTGTGTGCTATCAAACGTCACAACATAACTGGGTGATTATAAAGATGCTCTACAGATGTCTCCGAAGGTGTTTGTTGGGTTGGCATAGATCGAGATTAGGATTTGTCACTCGGTGTATCGGAGAGGTATCTCTGGGCTCTCTCGGTAATGCACATCACTATGAGCCTTGCAAGCAATGTGTCTAATGAGTTAGCCGCGGGATGATGCATTACGAAACGAGTAAAGAGACTTGCAGGTGACGAGATTGAACTAGGTATGATGATACCGATGATTGAATCTCAGGCAAGTAACATACCGATGACAAAGGGAACAACGTATGTTGTAATGTGGTTGGACCGATAAAGATCTTCGAAGAATATGTAGGAACCCATATGATAATCTAGGTTCTGCTATTGGTTATTGACCAGAGATATGTCTCGGTCATGTCTACATAGTTCCCGAAGCCGTAGGGACAGCACGCGTTCGATGACGATTTGTATTATAAGTTATGTGATTTGATGACCGAAGGTTGTTTGGAGTCCCGGATGAGATCATGGACATGACGAGGAGTCTAGAAATGGTCGAGACATAAAGATTCATATATTAGAGTGTTACATTCGGACACGAGAATGGTTCGGGTCGTTTTGGATGAGTTTCGGAGTACAGGGGGTTACCGAAAGAGAGGAGGCCGGCCAAGGAGTGGCGCCCCCCCAAACCCAATGCGGATTGGGTTAGGGTTGGGGGCCCTTCCCCCTTTCCTTCTCTCCTCCTTGCCCGTCCCTCCTTCTCCTACTAGGAATAGGAAAGATGAGGGGAATCCTACTTGGACTAGGGAGTCCTAGTAGCATTCCCCACACTTGGCGCACCCCCTTAGTGCCGGCCACCTCTTCCCTCCCCTCCTTTATATACGTGGCCAGGGGGCACCCATATATACACAAGTTGATATTTTAGCCGTGTGCGGTGCCCCCCTCCATGGTTACACACCTCGGTCATATCGTTGTAGTGCTTAGGCGAAGCCCTGCGTCGGTAACTTCATCATCACCGTCACCACGCCGTCGTGCTGACGGAACTCTCTCTCAGCATCAACTGGATCAACAGTTTGAGGGACGTCACCGAGCTGAACGTGTGCAGATCGCGGAGGTGCCGTACGTTCGATACTTGGATCGGTTGGATCGCGAAGACGTTTGACTAAATCAACTGTGTTACTAAACGCTTCCGCTTTCGGTCTATGAGGGTACGTAGACACACTCTCCCCACTCATTGCTATGCATCTCCTAGATAGATCTTGCGTGATTGTGGGTAAATTTTTCGAAATACTATGTTTCCCAACACCAAGTAGGAGGAATCCTACTTGGGGTCCTCCCGATTCGGCCTCTCCCCTTTCCTATTCCTATTCGGAGTAGGAAAGGAAGAGGGGAAGGGGGAATCATATTCCCTTTTCCCTCTCCTTCTTCCCCTTTCCTTCTCCAATTTAGCCAGCCCATATGGGGGGACACACTGTTGATGGTATAATTTGGCTACTTAGTATGTGATGAGCCAAATTAAATCAATGATTTATCAAGCTAATCGGTTAATGCATTGTTGAAGTATTTCCACAGGAAAATTCATGGAAGGTGAAGATACAAGTCCTAAGAAGAATTATATGCTATACTGGACCATGGGCGTGATGCATGCAAGTGATATATATTTACGTATATGAAGAAGTGTGCTTAGTCCTGATGGCCATTATCCAGTTTGATTCTTGACGTTGCCAGAATATTTAATTTTTTTGTGGGCTCAAGGTATTTATACATATGCTTAGCCACTATATTTAGTGTGATGGTGACATGGACGGAATACTTTATTCATATATACAAGAGTGCACATACGTGGATATGGCCTAGATATGCTACGCACTTAGATTGGCAAGTATATTTTTTATAGACGTATGCTACACGGTAACCGAATCAAGAATGGCTAGTCCCCATCGGTTTTAGCTTCAGAGTTGTAATCTTATACACCAAGTCCAGCGTGCCAGATATATGTAAGGCCGTGGCCGATTGAAGAGAACAGCAATCGATCTATCAATACAAATATTACTTTTTTTCACGTACGTCTATTTTCCATCATTCTTCTCCTGACAAGCCCTAGCAGCCCTAGGGTTTGGAGATCTTTGTCATTTTGCGCTGAAAAGCGGTCGTCCCTCCTCTACGAAAGCGAGGGGATCTTTGTTGCTTTGCTCGGAAAGCAATCGTTCATCGTCACGAAAGCACGATGGGTATCCTGGTGTTGCACCGCGATTTCGCGTGCCAACACAATTGGCGACTCCGTTGGGGTACAAGAAGAAGAAAAGCTACACGATGAGTACCGAGTCCAAGAACAGGAGCGACATCGACCCGGAGAACGTCATCGCCATCACACTCGACGATCTGTCGAAGATGTTTGGCGCGAGCTTGAAGAGGAGCTTGAGAAAGAAAATGTTAAGAGGTTGAAGCTAAAGTTGGCTGGATACGCGAAGACGAGGAACGGCGTCGTCAAAAAGGTAGTTCCGAGCCCTTCCAATGCTCAGGTAAAAAACTCAACTGAAGAAATTGCTCATCTAATTGATGTGTCCGTAGCTAGTAAATATGGGTCTGATATGGAAAATACGACACGTAGAATTACTCGAGCAGTAGTTAATAGACTTGAAGAATTTAAGGAGCAGTTTAATAAAGATCTTGAAAATTGTCTACCTGGTCATGTACGCTCATTAGTGCTGCAAGTTAATGATGAGTATTCTGGAAAAAGACCGATGCCACCAGACAGTAGCAGATTTAACAACTTGCCAAGTAATATACATACGCCTAGTGCATCGGCTAATGCTATGCAGCCTCACGCCCCTTTAAACAATATTCTAGATGGCCGGGACTATGTTGGTAGTTCGGCTAATAATTTTGTTCCTAGTACTACTGCTCCTATTGTTTCGACTTCGTTTCCAGAAAATCACAATAGCAATAGCCGAAGTTTTGGGTTTAATTCTAATATGCAGCAGCCTAGTTATCGGATAGTGGCATATAGTATGCCGCCACTGCCGTCTGTCGGTACCGGGGTTCCGTATGGGCCAGTACCTGATTCATATTTTAGTGGGTCTCCGTTGCAAACTACGCATGCTCCAATTTCTTTGCCGGAATTTCCACCACGTGCTTGTGTTCCATCTGCTCCACAAGCCAGTTCTCTACAGCCCAATGATAATTTTAAGGATCAGCTTGCTAATATACTTAGAGAATTTGGTTTAACCTAAGGGTAGAGCACGTGCATATCAAAAACCATACCCTGATTACTTTGATTCGACACCATATCCTCATGGTTTTGGAATTCCAGATTTTGTTAAATTTACGGGGGAAGATGGTAGATCTATTTTGAGCATGTAGGACAATTTTTAGCACAATGCAGCGAGGTTGGTACACCGGACGTTTTTAGATTAAAACTATTTCCTTTATCTTTATCCGGTACTGCATTTACTTGGTTTACATCGTTGGCTCCTAATTCTGTTTCCACATGGGCACAATTGGAGCAAAAATTTCATGAGTATTTTTATAGCGGTGAAACATAACTTTGGGTTTCTAATATTAGGAGGTTTAGGGATGTCAAAAACCGATGTTTCAGCTTGACCATAGCCGAAAAGGACATAGCCGATCTTGCCTTTTCGGGTCTACTCGCTCATATTAAGGATAAACTAGAAGGGCAAGAATTTTTAGATGTTAATCAAGTTTTGCAGAAGGCTTTGGCGCAGGAAAACCGGGCTTAGGAAATTAAACAATACAACCAGTTTAAAGGAAATGGAAATAAAGAGAAGGATAACCATGTGGTTAATGCCTTAAATTATGATAGTGATTCGGCTAATGAGGATGATGTTAACATATGTGTCGCCGAATGGGTTCAAGCGCCAAAGTCAAAACCATTTGCATGTTCTACCTTGAAACCTACACCTGCTAGAAGAGACGAAATTAAATATACTTTTGATGTAAGCAAGTGTGATAGAAGATATGTTACTGCAAAATAAATTAATTAGAGTGAGGGAGGGTCATGTCATTCCACCTCCAGAAGAATTGGGTAGAAGAGCTTATTGTAAGTGGCACAATTATTTTTCTCATGCTACTAATGATTGTAACATATTTCGTCGACAGGTGCAATCAGCCATCAATGAAGGACGATTAACGTCTACAGAAGGTTCTAAGATAAAGCTCGACAACGACCCTTTTCCTACCAATGTGGTCGAGCTTGAGAGTAAAAAAATGCTTATTCGGTCAGATCAGGCCGAATCCGCAAGAGAGAAAAATGTTGTTGATAACAGTGCCCCTCCAAGGATGATCAAACCAAAAAATCCAGAAATAGGAGTGTGCAAAGTCAAGGAGGAAGGAGACAAGCTCCAAGGTCAAAGCCGATAGTTAGCATGTTGTTGGAAAAATATACCTCACGCAAGACCAACAATGTGTTTAATCGGCTCGGAGGTAATAAGCGTCCTAGATCTCCTTCTGGACCTCACAGTCATGAGCAATGGCAAGGAAGTGCATATGACCAATAGCCGTATTTTGCAATGGAGCCAACATATTGGGGTTGTGCACCTCCTATGTATCTGCAGTTTCCTCCATTGGGGTTTAATCCTTGGGCGCCATATCCTACAGGGCCAGCAGGTTATTTTCGGCTGAGATGGATCCTGCCGAGGCCTATGTTCAGACCAAACGTACATAAGAAAAGGGCTCGTTTCAGTGAGGAGGCTAGATCACATAACACCCTCGAGATTCGAGGAGGTCGATCACCAGTACGCAGTGCAGAGCGCAACAACTATAAGGGCGACTACAAGCGTGTATGGATGCCGGTGAAACGTGCCGATCCTAAACCCAGAAAAAGTGCAGATGATTTAGATGTTGTCCATGGTCTGTAAATAGCAGAACACCAGTCAGATGAAGGTGTTGTCAATTGTACAGGAATAAGCAGTGTCTCAAAAGAATTTGTTGGTACAGAGGAGAAAAGTAATGGTGTGAAGTTGCGGCAAGCCGGCCAATCTAATCAATTTGAAAATCAAACTAATTCTGGGCATGACCCGCATGCACGGCCAGATGCTATATCCTCACGTACTATTCAGAAGCCTAAATCAGCTAGCACACAAGTTGATTTGATCATAAAGAATTGTTGCACAGGAACGTCCAAGAGTTTTCCTCCGAGGAGTTTCAAGTATAATACTAGTACATCTACACGATGGGACTCAGGCAATGTACGCGGCCAGGGGTTTAATTCCAGTACCGTATATGATCAGCAGAGAAGTTTTTTGGCCAGAGATAAAATTTTTGCCAGAAAAACAGAAGTACGTCAGTATAGGCCGAAGGACCCCGGGGGCAGCCAAATTAAGTCTGTCGCGCCAGGGACTATACCAACACCGCAGTGGTGCCCGAATGGACTTACCCACACTCAGAAACGACATGTACAACGACTACGGACATTGGAAATAAAGGAGGAGATAGTTGAGAAGAAGCGCGATAGATGATTCAATCAGGATAAACCAATTATGCCTACAAAGACTTGGAAGGAGAAGCGCATCGCAGCAGAGGAAAATAAAAATACAGATGACACCATTATTGCAGAAAATGCAGAGAATGATAAAGATGCACCAACTGATATGGATGTTAATATGGTGTTCGCATTGCCTGCTGAATTTCGTGCGCCCGAGGTAGAAATTCCTGAACTTGTTCTTGGCCCAAAGAATGCTAGATATATGTGACCCTCTAGCGGTTTAACTCCGTTGATGGTATACGGAACTTCCTTCCTGCGAAAGGTCGAGTTCGTAAATCAAGGTTGTAGAAAAAGCGAGTACCGGTATTTGATGGTGATGGTGAGGATGACTAACCTCGCTTTGAGAAACTAGAGAAGCATGGTCAGCACCTAAAGCCATTATTTATCAGAGGTCATATTGATGGTAAGCCTATTGGCCGCATGCTTGTTGATGGCGATGCAGGTGTTAATATTATTCCCTTTTGGTATTTTCTAAACTGAATCGAAAAGAGAGTGAGTTAATGAAGACCAACATGGGACTTAGTGGGTTCTCAGGACAATTGTCCGAGTCTAAGGGTGTTATTTCTATGGAGCTCATAGTTGGAAGCAAAACGTTGCTGACTACTTTTTTTGTTGTCGATGTCAAAGGTCGGTATAATATTCTTTTGGGACGGGACTGGATTCATCCAAATTGTTGCATCTCTTCTACTCTTCATCAATGCTTAATTCAGTGGGTTAATGATGATGTCGAGGTGATTGAGGCAGACAATTCTTCTTGCATTGCTTTGACGGAGGCGTCGGTTGATTGGCAACACGGTGACATGTGATGTTTGACTGGTAGGAATTTATCATATTATGATTATATCAGTATTGGTAGAGATGGTTTAGTACCTATAAATGCACAGCCGGCTGACATAGCTCGGCTTAATGATTTGTCTATATAAATGATGAATAAAGACGATAGTATTAAGTGGCTACAAAGACGCACGGAGGAGTATCGTTTCGGAAAGAGCGATATGCATGAAACAATTGAAGATTTTGATGACATGGAAAAGCTTGGACAAGGATTCTCATCAACTGATCTACTTGAAGAAATTGATATTGGTGATGGAAGTATCCTGAGGCCTACATTTATAAAAGCTAGCTTGAAAGCAGATCAGAAAAGTAAGGTATGCTTATTACTTAAAGAATTTGTTGATTGCTTTGTTGGAATTATACTGAGATGCCCGGTTTGAGTAGAGATTTGGTAGAGCATAGATTACCTATAAAATCTGGTTTTAGGCCGCATAAACAACCTCGTAGAACTTTCAATCCTAATTTATATGACCGCATCAAGGAAGAAGTTGATCGGTTGTTAAAAGCTAAGTTTATTCGGCCGTGTAGATATGCAGATTGGGTTTCTAATATTGTGCCTGTGGAAAAGAAAAATATTGATAATATTAGAATATGTGTTGATTTTAGAGATTTGAATAAGGCTACTCCGAAAGATGAATATCCTGTGCCTATAGCAGACATGTTTATTAATGATGCATCAGGACATAAAGTGATTAGCTTTTTAGATGGTAGTGTGGGTTATAATCAAATATTTATGGCCGAACAAGATATGTCTAAGACTGCTTTTCGTTGCCCAGGTTTTGTTGGTTTGTTTGAGTGGGTCATTATGACATTTGGGTTAAAAAATGTCGGTGCTAGATACCAACAAGCTATGAATTTAATTTTTCATGATCTTTTAGGCATTGTACTAGAAATATATATTGATGACATAGTTGTTAAATCGGATGGGTTTGATCATCATTTAGCCGATTTAAGATTAGCTTTTGAAAGGATGCGCCACTATGGATTAAAAATGAACCCACTCAAATGTGCTTTTGGCGTGTCGGCTGGTAAGTTTTTAGGCTTCATAATTCATTAAAATGGCATAGAGATTGACCCTAAGAAAGTGGAGGCAATTAGAAATTTGGAGGAACCCACGTGTAAAAGGGATGTGCAAAAATTGTTAGGAAAAATTAATTACTTGAGACGATTCATATCTAACCTGGCAGGGAAAATTGAATCGTTTGTTCCTCTACTTCGGCTAAAGAATGAGGCTGAATTTATTTCGGGGGCAGAGCAACGAGATGCTTTCAATAATATAAAGCGATGCTTGTCAAATCCTCCAATATTGCGGGTGCCCAAGTCTGGTGCACCGTTCAGGCTGTACATTGATGTAGAGGATAGGGTGATCGGTGCGGTGTTGGCGCAAGAGGTCAGCGGCAAAGGATACATCATTGCATACTTAAGCCGTCGTTTGCTCGACGCCGAAAGTCGGTATGTGTTTATTGAAAATGTATGCTTATCTTTATACTATGCATGTACCAAGTTTCGGCCTTATCTTCTTTCTAGTACGTGTGTAGTAGCTTGTCAGGCTGATGTCATTAAGTATATGTTGCAACAACCGATTCTTAGTGGTAGGATTAGAAAGTGGGCTTACGCACTAGTAGAATATGATTTAACATATGAATCGTTGCGTGCTATGAAGGGTCAAGTTATCACCGATTTCATTGTTGATCATAGGATTAAAGATGATGAAAATATTAATTATGTTAGTGTGTGTCCATGGAAGCTTTATTTTGATGGATCGGTTTGTAGGGACGGGCAAGGCGTCGGTAATGTTTTAGTTTCACCTAATAATGTTGTTTATGATACTTCAGTCCGTTTGGAATATCCTTGCACTAATAACCAAGCTGAGTATGAAGCTTTACTGTTTGGTTTACAAACTTTAGTTGATATGGGCGTAAAGGATGTAGATGCTTTTGGTGATTCGCTTCTGATAGTACAACAAATTAAAGGCGAATTTCAATGTTTTGATGGGTTATTAAATAGTTATTTGGACCGATGTTTAGACATAATTAAATCTCTAGATATGTTTACTATCCATCATATACCTAGAGAAGAAAATTCTAGAGCAAATTGTTTAGCACAACAAGCATCCGGTTATCACATTCGTAAAGGAATGTTTTTTATATTAGAAAAGCCGATGCGTGATGGGTCCATAATGTTAGATACTTTGCCACATGGTGCACTTGGGCCTAGCACAGTTGAACAACTAACTGTACAATGTAGTGCAGATTCGATGCATGGGTCACAAACGATCGAATTAGCAAATAATTTAGAACTAAGTGTGTTGGTGTGCAAAAGTAGGGGCTCTCCTTTTGCACCCATTTACTTGTGCACGGGCAGTCAGGGCCGCGCCCACGGCCACTCTAAGCAGGGCAGAGGAGGGAAGCCAGAGCACAAGACGACCAAAGCAACGCCAAGACCAGAGGTGCAAAGAGAGCAAGAGGGCGAGGTGGACTCCCCCGGCAAGACCCTTGCCAGGGTGGCTTCCGCAGCCTCGGCAAGATCCTTGCCGGGGCAACTTGCCTGATGCCAGCAGAGCGCGCCACCCTTGAGCCCAAGGGGTTCCAACACCATCAACCATATTGGAACCAAGGCTCGGGAGGCACCTCCGTGGTGGCATGCGGATCTTTGTAGAGATCATAGATACAAAAGATCAGATGGAAACCAGAAGACGACGATCCTTGCCGAGATCCTTGCCAAGGAAATCCTTGAGACCCCCGGCAAGATCCTTGCCGGGGACGACCGCGGTGCCGCGGCGAGACCCTTGCCGAGGACGCCTGCGGGGTCGCAGCCAGGCTCGCGTCTGCCAAGACTCCACCGCCGCTTCCATACAGCTGCCAGCTCGACCAGCTGGGCAGGCATCTGCGTGGCAGCACGGGGCCTCTACACCAACTCAGCAAGCACCTGTGTGGTGGCATGCAGATCTTCATGAAGGCTCCACCACCGCGCCAGCCCAGCAGCCAGCCAACGTGGCGCTACAATGCCTCATCAGGTTGGACGCGCGTCAGAGCCAGGCGAGGCGACGACAGCTGGGACGACCTTCTTTGCCGTCCCCAATAAAGCAAGATGGGCACATCAGCAGCGTATTTAAATGCGGTTGTTCGATGATGCCAGGAGATAGACTCAGCCCCTGTACACCTTTCCACCTCCTGTGTGCCACTGTGGCGACCCCTTTTTGTCTATAAAAGGAGGCCCGAGGTGTACTGGAGGGGGATTCGGATCTTCTGGACTAGAGAACCGCCGCAGCTAGTTCAAGAACACAAGAACACCCAAATATACATCAAAGCAGGACTAGGGTTTTATGCGTCTCCGCGACCCGTACCTGGGTAAACGATTTGTGTGCTGACCGCCAGACCCGCTCTTTGCACAACCCTGCACCCGCCAACCGTAGAAGGGAACCCAGTGACCCCATAGGTGTCGTTTCCCACCGACATCTCTGGCGCGCCAGGTAGGGGGTGCGCAGTTGTGAGAATCTGGTCTAGCAGTTAGTTTAGCAGTTCTTCATTGACATGGCTCCCAAGAAGAAGACGATCACAATGATCGGTTCGTCGGAGGCCGAACGGCCCATACCAGTACGGGCGAGTGGTGGGGCGGTCACGGACGGAAGCCGAGGCGCGGCTCGCGAACACCCGCATCACTCTGGCAGCCAAAGTCTGGCGAGCGGCGTTGTTCGTGCGCGAGACAACGGGCCACACGCCACCAAATCCAAAGACGGAGCCAGGCCCCCCGCAGGCGGCGCGGGGCCCTCCAGGGGCGGCGCGACGACTTCCGAGGCGCCTACACCGGCGCCCCCGACGCGCTCTTCCCAGATTGTGCGCGACGAGCAGCTTCACCACGCTGGTGACCCTACGCACCGTCGTGGGAAGAGTCCCGTGCATCATTCATGGGACGTAGAAGGCCAGCACGCGCGCCGAGGCGCTGGTGAAAATGGCGTACAGCCGCCAGGCCGTGATAGATCTCCTTCTAACGTGGTTAGAAGCCGGAGCGCATCACGATCCACGCAACGTTCGCCACCACCCACGCCAGCAGAAGCCTTGGCACGCGCGTAGTTGCTCCTTGACTTTCCTCCTGCTGCGGAAAAACTCGATGAGTGGAGAGCCACCATCCGAAACCTTATCGGCGTTGCTAACAAAGATGAGCCACGACCGACGGGGCCCTCTGGCTGGCGCTCCATCAAGCCACCGCATGCTAGTGGTGGAAGGATCAGGGGCGCTGCAGCCATGGTGCACTGTCCTCCTCCACGCCAGCCACCGCGGGTGTCGATCCGTCGTGACGACGCTTGTGATAACATTTCCATAGCGTCGTCCGACCCACGGACCCACCGCGATCAGTGCCAAGTTCTTCGGGAGCAAGCCCGTGAAGACGCTCGAACCACCATCGAGCGCCGGTGCAATGCACGCCACCAGTTAGATAGGCGGGCGGGGCCCACTATGGACCACCCAGCACCGGGCGGCTCTGGCGACCTACCCTACGAGGTGGGTTGCCCGGCCTTTACCCGTGAGCTGCGGCAGTTCCAGTGGCCCTCCCACCGCACGTTCAAGCCAGACGTTGGCGAGAAGTACAGCGGCAAGACCCACCCGTCAGAGTTCCTCAGCATCTACACTATCGCAATGCAAGTTGTTGGAGCCCGCGACGACAAGGTGCTTGCCAATTACTTCCCGCTGGCACTCAAACCCAATGTCATGTCATGGCTGAAGCACTTGCCGGCGGATTCCATTTCTTCTTGGTCGGACTTGTGCCATGAGTTCGTTGGCGCCTTTACCAGAGGCCACCAAGCTCATGGCCAGGCGAGCGATTTGCATATCATCCCCCAGAAGGAAGGTGAAACCCTGCGCAAGTACATACAGAGGTTCAGCCGGGTGCAATACAACATCCCAGATGTTCATCCCGCCACCATGATCAGCGCATTCCATCGGAATGTGCGCAACCGCAAGATGCGTGAAGAGCTGGCGATCAACAAGGTCAAAGATGTGGCCGAACTTTCTGTTCTGGCCAATAGGTGCGCTCGGGCTGAAGAGGGGAGGAAGTACCCCGGCGAGGACGCCGGCGCGGAAACCGACCACTGACGAAGACACAGCCACCCCGACGGAGAAGGGTCAGCGCCGCAATAGGAAGCGCAAGCGCAAGACCGTGCTTGTCGTTCAGGGATCCGAGGACACCGGCACTGCCAAGAAGGCCAAGGTAGACGACCCCAGCAAAGAAATTGCCGGGTGCGTCGCTTGCCGAGCCTTGGCTGTTGCCGACAAGCCAGGAGGCTCCGACAATCAATATTGCCAGATCCACCGCACCAAGGGCCACGACCTCTAGAACTGCCGGCAAGTCGAGCTGCTTGCTGAGAAGCAAAAGCTGAGTATGAGAGGCGGGACAAGGAGAAGGGATGGGATGGTGCTGAGGGGTCTGGCAAGAAGTGTGGCGGCCAAGGAGGCCGCCGCGGAAAGGATAATCAGCAAGAGAGGCCCGCTCAGGGCCGCGACAAGAAGCAAGGAGATGATGATCATGACGAAGATGGCGAGTCCGGTGAGCACGAGTTCGAGAAGGCTACGGAGGCCATGTATGTTGATGGTGGCGCCTCGCTGCACACTTCTCACCGCCAGCTCAAGCAGTGGGCGCGTGAGATCACAGCAACGGAACCATCACTCGATGCTCAGAGGCCACTGAAATGGTCCAACACGCCTATCATTTTCAACGCCGAGGACCACCCTGATCGCACAACTGCGGTCGGGTGTTTGCCGTTGTTGGTCTCCCCAACAATATGCAACCTCAAGGTGACGAAGATGCTAGTTGACGGCGGGGCCAGTCTGAACTTGATCTCGCCCGTCATGATCAAAAGGCTGCAGATTCCTGATGGAGACCTCGAAGAGACGGGCACGTTTCAAGGGGTCAACCCGGGGAGGAGTTAGCCGAAGGGTAAGGTCACGCTGCCCGTGACGTTTGGAGGCAAGTTAAACTATAGGACGGACAGGATTGTTTTCGATGTAGCTGAGATCCCCTTGCCCTACAATGGGATTCTCGACCGCCGGGCACTAGCCAAGTTCATGGCGGCGCATTACGCCTACAAAACGCTGAAGATGCCGGGGCCAATGACCATCATCACCGTCCCCTCCGACAAGAAGGATGTACTGATCTGCGTCGACCAACTCTACCGGGAAGCAGTTGCAGCGACTGTCGCCAAGGCACTCGCTCCTGCCACTGGAGCCCTGGTAGGGAAGAAGACTGGCAAGACCTCTTGCACCCACTCTAGCAAGCGCACCTCTTTGGAGTGTTGTGCTCCCGTCGAGGACGTGCCAGAGAGCTCCACTGGCAAGAGCAAGAAATCCAGAGCTGCGCCACCAGAGACCAAGAGGGTGTCCGTTGAGGAGGATGGCACGGGAGGGGCTTTCACCATAAGCTGCACCCTAGACAGCAAATAGGAAAGCGTGCTCATCACCTTCCTGTGGGCGAATGTCGATGTGTTTGCATGGCAAGCATTTGACATCCCCAGCGTTCCCAGGGAGGTGATTGAGCACCATCTTGCTATCTGTCCTCATGCGCGACCCGTCAAGCAGAAGGTCAGGAAGCAAGCTTTGGAATGACAGGAGTTCATTACGGAGGAGATCAGGAAGTTGTAAGTGGTAGGCTTGGTGAGAGGAGTACTCCATCCGACGTGGTTGGCCAATCCGGTGGTGGTGCGCAAGGCGAATGGGAAGTGGAGGTTGTGTATTGACTACACAGATATCAATAAGGCTTGTCCCAAGGACCCTTTCCCGTTGCTGCGCATTGACCAGATTGTTGACTCCATGGCCGGGTGTGATCTGTTATCATTCCTTGACGCCTACGCGGGGTACCACCAAATCTTCATGGCGAGAGAAGACGAAGAGAAGACAACGTTCATCACCCCATGTGGCACGTATTGCTTTTTACGGATACCTTTTGGGTTGAAGAGTGCTGGCTCGACGTTTGCAAGGGCAGTCCAGATTGGTTTTGAGCCCCAGCTACATAGAAATAAGGAAGCTTATATGGATGACATAGTGGTCAAAACCAAAGATAGGGCGACACTTGTACAAGATTTGGAAGAGACGTTTGCGAATCTGCGCAAGATCAACCTCAAGTTGAACCCTAAGAAGTGTGTCTTCGGTGTTCTGTCTGGAAAACTTCTCAGGTTCTTTGTGTCACAGCATGGGATCGAGGCGAATCCAGACAAGATCAAGGTTATTGAGCAGATTAGGGCACCCAAGCGGATCAACGACGTGTGTCGGCTCACTGGTTGCGTTGCCGCCGTGAGCAGATTCATCTCCAGATCTGCTAAGCGTGCCCTTCCCTTTTCAAAATCTTGAAAAAGGCGGGCCCATGGAATGGACCCAGAGGCTGAAGCAGCGCTGCAGGATTTGAAGAAATACCACTCCTCTACACCGATATTGGTTGCGCCCAAACCACAAGAACCGTTGTTGCTATACCTAGCGGCAACGAACCAAGTGGTCAGTGCCGCACTAGTAGCGCAGAGGGAGGTCGACAAAGAGGCAAGGCCCCCGGAAGGGTCAGAGGCTAGTGGGGCAGGGCCTGCGCAACCAGACAAAGTGATGTAGAAGAAGAAAATGATGCAGCACCCGGTTTACTTTGTCAGCTCCCTCTTGCAGGGGGCTAGGTCAAGGTACTCCGGTGTGCAGAAATTTCTCTTCGGCCTCCTTATGGCCTCGAGGAAGCTATGTCATTACTTCCAAGCACATGAGATCACCGTCGTCACCCGCCTCCCATTGCAACGGATATTGCATAACCCAGACGCAACCGGGAGGATTGTGGAGTGGGCCGTGGAGCTGTCGAGCTTTGGTTTGAAGTTTGAAAGTACTTTGACAATCCAGAGCAGAGTCTTGGCAAAGTTCGTTGCCGAGTGGACCTCAACGCCAGACGAAGAGATCGAGGAGACCACCCTCCCTGGCAAGGAGGCAAGTCGCAACTGGATTATGTACTTTGACGGGGCTTTCTTGCTGCAAGGCGCCGGTGCTGGTGTGCTGCTCGTCGCACCCACCGGAGAGCACCTCAAGTATGTAATCCAGATGCACTTTCCTAGGGAGATGTCCACAAACAACACTGCTAAATACGAGGGGTTGCTTGCCAGTCTCAGGATCGTGGCAGACCGCAGGATCAAGAAGCTCATCGTTAGGGGTGATTCGCAGCTTGTTGTCAGGCAAGTCAACAAAGATTATCAAAGCCCGTTGATGGAGGCCTACATGGATGAGGTGAGGAAGCTTGAGGAGCGCTTTGACGGTATACATGCGGAGCATGTTCCCCGAGTGGGGAATGACATCGCTGACTACCTGTTGAAGCGCACCACCTTCAAACTACCTGTGGAACCAGGTACTTTTGTGCTTCGGCTGACTCAACCATCCGTTGAACCATCAACAGAGAAGAACAAGAGAAGGAAATCAGGCCCCGGCAAGTACTTTCCCGCCGAACTCCCAGGAGCCGCCGGCAAGGATGTTGCCGTGAACACTGAGCCAGCCATGGGGCAACCAACTCCGGCGGGGCGTCAAGTCCTAGCTGTAGAGATAGCTGCTCCCATGGCAGAGGAAGTGCCTTTAGTCCTTGTCGTCGAGCCTCAGGCTCTGGCAAGGGCACAACATACCGTCCAATTCCTCCAAACAAGGGAACTCCCCGAGGAGCAGGAAGAAGCGGAGAAAGTAGCCCGTCGGTCTGCCATGTATCGGTTCGTCGACGACGTCCTGTACAGAAAAAGACCAAACGGTGTGAAATTGAAGTGCATTCCCCGGGAGGAAGGACTGGAGTTGTTGATAGAGATACACGAAGGCATATGTGGCTCCCACATAGGGTCAAGGGCCCTTGTCGGCAAGGCATTCCGGCAAGGTTTCTTCTGGCCCACTGCCCTCCAGGATGCAATGGCACTAGTAACCAAGTGTGAAGCGTGTCAGTTCCATTCGAAGAAGCTTCATCAACCAGCTCAAGCGCTCCAAACAATCCCTCTCTCTTGGCCATTCTCGGTCCGGGGCCTCGACATACTGGGCCCCTTTCCCCATGTTGTCGGGGGCTTTGAGTACTTGTACGTTGCAATCGACAAGTTCATGAAGTGGCCGGAGGTGGAGACATTGAGAAAGGTGACAGCACAATCAGCTGTCAAATTCTTCAAGGGGCTAGTCTCCCGTTTCGCTGTGCCAAACAGAATCATCACCGACAACGGCACACAATTCACGAGCCACGCCTTCATGCAGTACATCCAGGACCTCGGCAGCAAGGTCTGTTTTGCTTCTGTTGCACATCCACGGAGCAACGGCCAGGCTGTGAGGGCAAATGCTGAAGTGTTGCGAGGCCTCCGGACAAGGACTTTTGACAGGATACGCAGGTGCGGACGACGCTAGATTGATGAATTGCCGGCGGTTCTTTGGTCAATCAGAACGACGCCAAATCGAGCCACCGGTCAGACACCCTTCTCCCTCGTTTACGGGGCAGAAGCAGTTCTCCCCACGGAACTCACATACGGGTCACCTCGAGTGCCCGCTTTTGATGAGCTTGAGCAAGAGCAGTTGCGGCAAGATGACGCAACGCTCCTTGAGGAAGATCGTCTTTGGGCGGATGTACGAGTAGCGCACTACCAGCAAGCCTTGCGCCGCTACCATAGCCGCAAGGTTCATGCCCGAAGCTTTTAGGAAGGCGACCTTGTTCTTCGGCATGTTCAGTCAGCCAAGAATTCCAACAAGTTGATGCCGAAGTGGGAAGGCCCTTATCAGGTAATACGAGTCACCAGGCCTGGCACAGTGCCTGGAGACTGAATATGGCATTCCAGTGAGCAACTCATGGAACACCGAACATCTTCGAAGTTTTACCCATAAGGCGCGGTTGCCGGGGCCCCCGGCAAACCACCTTTTGTACAACCCTGCCGGCAAGGCATGTAACCCTTTATACAAAGCCAGGCGCAGACCCTGAGCATAAATAAATGAAGCGCTGGCGCCCTAAGTTTTAGCATGCATGCTAGGTTAAGTGTCTCCCTTGGTTAGGGTTGATAGTGCTTACCAGCGGCTAACCCCTAGCATAGAGGTCGAGTGTGCGTCACTCTGTTCCTTTCCATCTTCTTTGGTTCACAGGGTGCATGGACATTTCTGTTGAGCTATTGAGAGGAAAAAGAACGGGTCGGCGCTCCGTCCCCGACAACCCAAGGTTGTCGGGGCTGCAGACACAAGGATCTAACCGTGGCAGGCCAAGGTTGCCGGGGGCTGCGACATCAGATAAGTTTTCTCTCCCCACTCCATGCACCCATATAAACCTTGTACGTATAAGGCTTTGCTCACTCTCGTACCATCTTGCCCCCTCCGTCCCGTGTCTGAAAACTCTACTTTGGACCGGAACTTGGTTGTAGTGCGATGGGAAGAGGGCGAGCGAAAGGCCTAATCCTACTCGGCCCCTACCTCCGCCAAGAGCGTGAGCGTAGTCGGGCCATAGAGCAGGAGGATGGCAAGGCCTATTGCCGGGATACCATGTTTATCTTAAGATAACGAGGACGCGTTCCTCTGTGTGGCCCTCGCCCATGCACAAACAAAACCCGGCAAACACACTTCCTTTATTTCTCACAATTTACCAACTCGGGTGGGTTCTCACACCAAAGTTCCTTTGTTTAGGGCAAGCCCAATTACAAACAGAAGAGAAGGTCGGTCCCGTACTCAAACCAATTCAGAAGGGCGGTACTCACTCGGATGGAAGAATCCCAGGTCGGTCCCATACCCGAACAAAGGCTAGACCGAAGGTCCCGTCCCACGGGTTAGGTGCTTAGCTGAAGGTGGAAGGCGAAGCCAAGGCAAGAGCAAGGGTTGAAAGACAATATAGAAGAATTCCATCTCCCCTATTTGTTCCATTCTCAATGGTTGGTCAAGTTGAGATGAACTACGGGAATCTATATATGGACTTCAAGGTCAATCAACCCATACAAGGAAACTCAACGGAATTTGTTTTTTATGGATTCAAGCAAAGACTGAGAAGTATGGCTTGGCTAGGGAAGCAGTAGTAGTGGCAGAGGTCGAGCTTTGAGATGAGAAGAGGGCTGAGTCGTCTAGATTTTATTCCAAAATCACGTATCACCGATCAGCCTATTCGAGAGGAGCTCCTTGCATTGCCCACTTCAATAAGGAAGACTCCATCCATCTACCCATATCCATTGGAACCAGAAGCGAGTGGTAAAGTCCCTTTGGCTAAAAATGATTTGTATGTGTGGCGCAACACACACCTCTGCAAAAGAAGAGAAAGAACGGAAAGAAGCAGGCACACAAGACGACAAGTGGATTGAATATCATTTGCTTTCGTGGCCGGTGCTATTGAATCCGCATTTAGAAGAAAGAGCTCTGGGACTGAATTGCTTTGAGTGGGGCTTGCCCATTAATTAGATCACTTGAGTAAGCCAAGAAAGATGAAAGCGATGGATGTATGTGACAAAGAGAACTTATGAACATGAAAGCCAGCCTGTTCCCTAAATATTTTAGGAAGCGAAGAAGACAGAAAAAAGTTCGGTAATCTTATCCCTTTGGTAGGCATTTACCCAAGGCACTGATATTATGAGTCTCTCGATTATATGTGAAATAGGGAGTTCAAGGTCTTATTCGTCTTTCTTGGCCTATGTGAATATGAGCCAATTCCGGAAAGTGAATAATTCACTATTGAAAGTGCAAGTCGACGTTCCTGATATGAAAGTGAAAGTGGAGTGAAATCTAGATATGAAGGTTCAAGTCCAGTTCCAATATGGATATAAAAGTGGTGTTCAATCGTCGAAAGTGATCTCTCTTTTGTTGTTCTCTTTTAGTCCGCTTTTCTTTTTTCTTTCTTTGGAGTCGGGTTCTTAAGACAGGACTGGAATCGGGTTTTCTGAATATCTCTCTTCCAGAGAAGTAAGTTTGTTCGAGATCGAAAGAGTGCCCTCGAGAGACTAGACTGATAGTAACAGTAGTGCGCCTTCAGTTGAGGAGAACTGTTCACAAGCAGTGGTTATGAGCTCTTTCTTGTGGAGGTTCAAAATAGGTAATTCCTTCACTTCAGTTGCACTAGTGGATTGAGTAACCTTTTCTTTAGTTCTAACAAAGTGCATGTGTTGTTTGTTAATAAAAACACGAGTTTCGATAGGCTGGAGGAAATATACTATAAGTAGGACAAAGGAAGACCCTATAAGAGACCGGAACTCAATACGATTCAACCAATCAAAATTGCTTTGCTAAAGATACCCATTCCGATGTTCCTTTACCGGCAACAACTATTGAATAACAACCTTCGCTATGCTTTCGCATCGGATCTCGGCATTGGCAAATCTAAAAATAGAGTAGATCCCGAGGCGTACCTAATGGTTTCATTGATTTGAATGGATTGATCCGTTGTACCGTTATAGGAATCCTCATCCGATGTATGAATCCCATGGAGGAAGTGGGGAAACAAATCCAATTATTTGATTTTGATAGGAGCAGTGCCGGTATTGAGGGTTTCTCTATCTCTTCACTCATGAAATTAATACAAGTGAGGATTGATTTCAGTTATTCATATAAGAAATGAGAGGAATAAATAATCTCAGGGAAGACAGGCTTTCTCGCTCTCCGCACATCTTCGCTACGGATTCTTCTCTACCTTCTTGCGTTGAGATGCCATCAACTCTTTCCTGGGGAATCGGGTCAATACAATACTCTTGGAAAAGCAAGCTATAGCAAATCCTTGAGTATAGAGAAAAAGGAATGGAGTCTCATTAGCTCTCTGCGCACATCCAGTATAATACCTTTGCGAGCCCCTACGGAAAGGGGTGCCGTGTTCTCTTTACAATGGGGGTGATCCTGGTTTCCAAAAGCTGCTGGTTGGTTGTATCTTTTTCTATTGGCAATCCCCAATCCGTTGCTTGTTTGTTACGAACAAAATAAGCCGATACCAGTTCTGGTGTTTATCCAGCGGAGGCTCCTATATCTTCCATGTGAGACCAGCGACCTCAGATCATCCCGGACTTATGTGCTGGAATAGCTTCGTTATGAGTTGAAGCAGCCTCAGCTACTATTCCTACTAAGGAGGAGTCGCCTTTTTCAATTCCCTCCCTTTTGCAATCCCATGTTGATGTAAGGAAGCTGCTTTAGAGTATTGGCAAAAAAGGCATTACATGCAGGTCCAGATCTCCTTGCGTTCGTTGGTGGTTGACTACCGGGAAAGGGCAGAATAGCAATAGTGAGGAAGCATACCACCCAAAGCAAGACGTGAAAACCTTCTTCGTATCCAAAAGCCCCTTTTAGTCTGCTTGGCCTTAGTATTTATGATACATAATTGCATCTTCTTCCCCTTTCTCGTATCTCCAGGGAAGTAAGTACTGGTATGATTGGAACTAGTATTTAGATATATGTGACCCTCTAGCGGTTTGACTCCGTTGATGGTATACGGAACTTCCTTCCTGCGAAAGGTTGAGTTCGTAAATCAAGCTTGCAGAAAAAGCGAGTACCGGTATTTGATGATGATGGTGAGGATGAATAACCTCGCTCTTGCAACCATGAATATTTTCTAGATACTACGGGCATATACCTTCTTCCGAAGGGTCCCCGTCCTATCTTTTTTGCCTTCCACTCTGGAATCGACTATTGGTGGGTTGTAACGTGAACCTATGGATCTCAATGAATAGCTTCGATACCACAAAAGGATGGGCAAGAAAGACAGTAGGTGTTGAGCCAAAGCCCTAGTTCATACACAATCATAATGTTGGTCAACCATCCGAACCGGGATTCCTGTTATTCATACGAAGGAACAAGAAAAGAAGAAGTATGGGATAAATGGTTTTTGAGTTGGGCATGATGAAAGCGGGTACAATGGCATTACTTAGAAGCTATTATGTCATGTCTTGGCTTTAGCAATAAGCTTGTGCGACTCATGACTCCCTCCATCCCTGGCATCGCCAAGACTAATGGATAAGGTTTTGTCGCATCTTAATCGAACTGCATGCGGAGCTCAGCTCCTAATAAAATAATAAGAAATATCTAGTTTTGTTTCATAAGTGGCGATCCAAGGAATAAGAATACCACCCCCTGATCTATATTTCAAAAGCGGATTCAGTGCTGCAAGAAATAGAATTATGCATAGATTGACTTGTAAAGAAAGACGAACCGAACAGTGCTAAGCAAAGAAAAAACTCTCTTATTTCTATGCTCGATTCAATCTCTACTCATCTGCTTTTAGTTCTACTTTCTGTATACGAAGTCTGGGCTTTTCGAGCTGCTCAATTCTTGCTATGTCATTTCTTGGTTTTTAGTGCATTCACTCAATTCTCTGTGAAGTCCATGGACATGTGGTGGTTCATTGCAGAGAATAGCCATCACATGGATCAAGCTATAAGGAATCACCCGCGAGCGAGGGCAAGTCTCAATTACGGTAGGAATGGAATACACCAATCATAACTCTGGTCTGGTCCCTAGTTCCCTAAGTAGTTAGTGAAACTTCCAGCTGGACTGACTGGATTTAGAGCTTAATGCTCCTATCTTTGAACTAGAATCTTAGCGCTTATTTCATGAAGATAGCTACTTTAATTGATACAAGAATGCCTACTTTGGACCAATAGGATCTACTCCTACTTGAATGCCAATCCAATCTCTTTCCCAATAAGAATTCCTAATCCCTAAATCCAAGCAAGGCATGATTGTTAGTCAGGATAACCAGCTTACGTGCCGCATTAAGAAGTACCGACTATGCTTTTTTCCATACTTTTCTTGCAGTACTTAAGTAAAGCTACCCCATTTTAATAAGATAGGGATTCGAGATATCAGCATTTTCACAGGTCCTTGTCAAGCTGCAGCAGAATCAGATTCGAGTATAGCATCATTCAGTTGGAGTTCTAAAATAATCTGGATCCACTTTGCTATTTTAGCAATCTCTGCTGCTCAGTTTCATCCCTTTCTAAGGTAGAAAACCCATCCATATATGTACGAGTGAGAGATGTCTTCCGTCCCGGAGAACCGTCTTCTCTCCCTTCTTAGGAAAAGGAGATCTAGGTAGAGGAGGTAGAAAATAATAGATATCATCTATTCTATTAACTAGTCATCAAAAAGCAACCTATATCGAGGTCAAGTTTGATAGGGTGAAGTGGACTATTAGATCCCCGTCTTACCATTACAAAGAAATCTTAGCCGCCGATGCCAATGTGTTAAGCACATAGGATATATTCGGCGAAATTCAGTAAGAAGTAGAGTGAATTCTGAAACTCCAGCATTTAGGCCCGGATAGAATGGGTCCTCAAGCTTAGAATCATTTGCCCTAACCTTTAAGAAAAGTCTGCATCTTTTCATCCGGGTCGTACTAAAGGCAGGTAGACTGAACACACGGCACATGTCCCAATGACTGGTACACTAACGGTGGCTTATTGGTTCCTTCATCCCTTCCATCCTCAAGTCTTACTTTCCTTGATGCCTTAGTTTACTTGATGCCCGATTCATTCCTCCCTATATTAAATCTCTCGTGCCATATTCTTTTTCAGGTTTGACATTACTTCCCTTTCCTATCTTTTTACTTTTCTCAACGACGTAAGATTCTTCAAAATCCCTTTCGCAGATCCCTTTGATTCCAGGTTTAGATCCATCTATCTCTTCTCCCCCTTTCTTTGAACCTTTGTTATTCCTTCTCAAATAGGACATGTATGTTTCCCTAGATGAGGGATACTCATCATTATTATGAATAGGTTACTCTATCAAAAATGTTCTATCCAATTCCCTCAATTATTCACTATCATAGTCAGTCTCACCTTCGTCTAGTTGAGGGACACTAACATCACCATCTGCACTGAGAAATATCTAAGATTTCTCAGGGTTCACGTGCATGCCCCCGCCACCACGCTCTATCACTTAAATAAATCCATTTAGATTCAAGTACCTTAAGATGTCCAGAATTTGACGACAGTCAAGGCGATATGAATCATGGCATGTTGAAGCTAGCAGGACATTGGTGTCCCATCTTGTATAAAGAACACCTTCATACCGGCTCAGGACCTCCCTACCGAATTGATGTTGAAAAAATAGATGTAGGAGCACGTCACTCAATTCACCTATCAATGGTATACAATTCAAATGAGGAATTTGGAGGTTAGTGTCGGCATTATATATCGGGAGAGATATAAATTCCTTTAAGATATGCGAAATCACCCCCAGATTGTGTAGAAATTTTAATGTATTCCATAGACGTGGAGTAGAAACATAGTGGATACTATGACTCAAATCCACACAGACTATTTTATCTACACCCCTTTTACCATCCCAGAACTCCTCGTGGAAACTCACCATTTCATTATAATGAGTTAATCTAGGCGGAAGATTGTTTCTTCCCCATATAAACTCTCGCATTAAGATATTCACTAATGCTTTCAAAATTAGTACATCTGCTGAAAGGGATGGGGCATCCATACAAGGCCAATCACCAGCATTGATGAGTGGGCGCCTGGCACAACAATACCCAAGCTCATCTTGCCTTTCAAGAGTGAAATGTTCCTGCATAGTCATACCTATCCCACCATATTTATAGACTTTGTATACCAATTTGGGATGAAATGAAGAATAACCTTCGTGTATATGTGACACCATGGTATCGATTGATGCGGGTAAGACGCCCCGCTCCCTCCACATATCATTCGAATTATAGTCTCTTGACCTCATTAATCAATTGAAGTTTCCAAAAACTACCATGAAATCTCCGGTGAAAAGTGACGTTGTGATTACTTCTAGATCCAATGAAAACTTTCAAGATAATACAAAAAGTGTTCATCATTTCTTCCTCTTGGTAAGTTGGCTGGTTTCTTCCCATTCGTTATTCTTTCCACTAATCTAATGGTTCCATTCTCCCATCGAGAGGTTATGATACTAGCAAGAGTCCTATTCTTCTCCTCTCGATCCTACCTTGGGTTATGTTTGACAAGGATGGTCAGTGAACTTCTATTGGTTTCAAAGGAGGATAGAGATCCATTGGGGAAGGCTCGAAAGGTTATTCGATATCAAAGGTTGACCCTCGACGCGCCGCAACCACTATTTTGACTCCTTTTATGCAATTATGAACGAAACTTTCTCGATTCCAATGCAACTTATCCTTTAGGAGTTGACGTAACAAACTACACGAGCCTCCCTATGAAGCCAACAGAAATCCTATCCAAATACTAAAAATAAAAGGCAATTTCATTATGGTGGTATACCAGCCGCCAGTTCTGGAACTTCCAGTTCCAATCGGAGCATATAGATCCGTAGATGGATTTGTATGTATAGCCACTTCAGTCGTGCTCCTTGTTTCTCGAATGGAAAAAAAGTATCTTATTTCTAGGAACATGCTAAACCAGAAATTCTTATGTTCGTGATTCTTCATCCACCGATGCAGAAAATCTTCCAGTTTTCCATTCTCATATGAGGCAGGAAAGTTTATGGGCAACAGGTCCGCACAAAGTGACTCATCATGTTCAAACATGAACCTTTCGCTCGTTGGGGGCGGTTATAAATCATCAAATTCCCACAAATGGAATGAGAAGTGGGTCCATGTAAATGATCGAGACCTCGCAAACAACAACGTTCCTTCCCCATATGGAGTTCGGGACCCAAGGGCAATCGTTGAGTGAACTGTATCTTATTCGTATTAGTTGACCTAAGCCGCACCATTATTGCATGGGTGGGGCTCAGCCTCCGAACCGTACGTGGGACGAGTTTCTGCCTCATACAGCTCGGGCCAAAGACCGAGGAAGTTGAGGAGAGATGGGGAGACCCAACTGCTGCCGGTCAGGACGGACAGGAAAGGGGGCGGGGATAAGCTTGTGAAGAAGCAAGCTAATTGCCCCACCCCCCAAAAACAAACCGACCCAGCAAGAAAACATATGCGCAAGCGCAACAAAGCGCTCATCCCTTGCTTGCTACTTTGCGTTCTTTCTACTCCATCCCAGTCCATTCTAGGATAGGCGGCTAATATAATATGTGCAGTAGTCGTTGTTTGACCAATCGGCTCGGGCACCAGACCACTTGTGCCCGCCCATTCTATCTCGCCCTAAATGGAATGGCTCTCTTAGTTACGTTGTGCCCCGACCCGAGTCCCCACGTCCGCTTTTATCCGCCCGCAACCCGGCCAACACAACATTAGGGCCGCCCCCCCCCCCATTCTATGCTAACCCGGGCCGGGGTTCACTTTTTGGGAAGCCCGTTCCCACCGCGCTCACGGCCTGGCTGGCCTGCTAGCGGTAGTGGGAATTCTCCCGTTCCCTTGTCAAAAAAGGGTTGGTTGGATGCCGGATCTACTCCACGAGGAGCGGTACGGACGTAGATGATATCATCACGACCTATCTTTGCGTACTGCTAGGGATGCTTAACGCCACTTCGCCAACTGGCATTACCTGCGCTTTCATGTCTCTCAGTGTGGTCAGCACTGGGTGTTTCCGAGCAGCGAGGCTTACACCCATTCGCATTAATTCATCCAAAGTTCCTTACCCTTATGCACGAATTTTGCAATAAGCCATCTTCCTATCAAGGTTAAGGAGTCAACTAAGCATCTCAGCGGCGGGATTGAATACCCGGATCGAATCAGAGTTCACGCCGCCCGCCCTGAACAAATAGAATAAGAGGCATGGGCCACAGGTCACACATAAGCCATTGGGTCGCACGACAGAAGAACACCCAACATAAAGATGCACACTCCTCCATGTGAAATAGAAAGATTCATCTTCACTTTTTTGTAGTAGTCGTGACCAACAGCCATCAGCAGTCGGCTCGTTGGTAAGGCGAGAGCTTCAAGCCCGCTTTCTGGTGGCACACCCCACAAACAAGCACCACTCGACGAGCGGTGGGGGCGGGGAAAGCTACAGGCCCAAAACCTTCGACCCTTCTTTCTATATGGGGGTGCCCGGGGCACCTCATCTTGTCATTTTGTTGCTCATTCCCCTTAGGCCGAAGTGTTTGGCCTTTACTTCGGAGCGCCCGCTCACGCTTCGCTGACCTATCACGTGGTAAAGAGAAGAGAGTACGAAAGAATTGTAAACAGAGGAGATCGCAGAAAGATTCTAAATATGACAAGTCACCCATGGATTCGATAATAAGGAAATGAAGAGCGGGAACGAATGAAATAAAGCATTTCTAGCGGATGAGCTTCTCTCCATTTTGGCTGGTAATAGAATAGGGCGACTTGCTTTGACCAACACTCCACTTTTTGCTCTGTCCATGGAGTGTATGAATTTCCTTAAATGTAGATAGACCAAAAAAGGAATAAAGGGATAGGAATAGGAATTATAGTACCATTGGAAGAAGAGGCACCCGTGGGAACATCTCTACTAACGAACCATTTCCATAGTACGGGTGTTGCCGTGCCGCGGGGCATGACCATGGAAGTAATGAAAAAGAAGAAGTTCTGTAGTTGGACCATCTGCTCTATCCGTTCGATTTGAGCTTCTCCAGAGAAGATGAGACGCTAAAAATGAAAGTGTTCGCAACGCATACCGAAAAAGGGTACCTATGTTGCCGACCATTAATGACTAGTTCGAAGACTGGGAGCAGGGGCATGTGCCAAGAAAGATTTGTTACTTTCCCTATGGTTTTCGAACGTTTTCAATAAAACCTTCTCGTAGAAGTATTTTCACAAAGTTTTCGGTAATATTAGTAGATGCTATTTGAACCCTTCCTTTTATTAAGATTCGAATTCTTCTTATTATTATTATATAATTATTCTTTTTTCATGTATATGCGTCAGACACAATCTACTAATTGATCTATATTCTGATACCCTACTATATCATAGTCTCTACTACTAGTATTTTTAATACCTCAGGAGCTCATGAGACTCTTTTAGTGAAATTCATAAGTCTCAATTCCCGAGCGATCGCACCAAAAACTCGAGTTCCTTTTGGATTTCCTTCTTGATCAATGACAACCTTCATCATATCGTATTATCATATTGTTGTCATGTTTGAGTTTTTACATGTACGTACAATTACAGCTCGTCTTACTTCTGTCTAATCTTTCTAGAGGCATTTTGGGCACTGCTTCTTTGATTACAACAACAATAACGTCACCAATATGAGCATATCAGTGATTACCAGCTCCTAAGATTCGAATACATATCAATTCGATAGCCCCACTCCGTTGTTATCCACTACATTCAAAAGGGTCTGAGTGAGATGGATCCTGGAAGTCTGGTTTTTGATTGGATAGTGATCCCGGGCACGAGTGGTTGATCTTTGCGGGACGTGAATGTCCATGTAAAGGAGTATTGATGTCAATATGTTCGATCGAGAAGATTGGACGATGAAAGACGGATCCTTTGTGGTTTGAATAATAGGTTGTGGTCTCGATATTGGGCTATGGGCTGATTGCTTTCTGTATGAGCCCCTTGTGATTGGGCTCTCGTGGGCGGATTACTCGATGTGTACTCATCTTCCAACAAATAGGAGAAGACATAACCAGAAGAATTGTGAGAAATAAGTCAATTTATCAAGGAATAATTAGAAACTCCCAGGTGTTCCACGTTCTTGCCCTTTTCCTCTCAGGTCCGGCAGGCGAAGGCAAAAAGTAGGAGACGGGGAACGCGCCGATGGAGAGCTTGACGAGGAAGGCCCTCGACATAGCGCACGGCGGAGGGAGGGACGACGCGGTCAGTCGGAGACGAGGTCGACGTGCCCTCGCTCGACGCTCTCGTCGTCGCTGTCGCTGTCCTCCTCATCACTCCCGCTTGAGAAGGGGTCTTCATCGTCGGAGGAGCTGTCCAGGCAGCACTTCAGGCGAGTTCTAGATCTCCAAAGACCTTGACAGAGAGCAGGCCGTTCTCCATTAATTTGAAACAGAGAACGATCCGCCGTCAGGCTATGGATACGAGCGAAGGTCTTCCACCCGCGGCAAAGATACATGACCTGAGGGGCAGGAAAGTCAACATCGACCCGCGTGCCGCTGTTCCCACAGCCCCTCATATGCAACCTCAGGGTCTGGGGCGGATCGAGCTCCATCTCCCGAGCGAATGGCGCAGGGAGACGAAGGCGACGATGCGGTGGCCGACGCAGCTTGATGAAGAACTCACGAGGTTGGTCCCCGACGTGGCCCTCCATTGGAGGAGGCATCACTGGAGGAGGCAAGGCCGGTGCACCGCCCCGTCCCCCTCTTCCCCGAGTGCCAAGCTGGCCTCGGCCCCGCCCCCTCCTCCTTCCTCTCGCGGCCAGCTCCGCCGCCGTAGGCTCTTGGGAAGGAGGGACGCGCTGTCGACCAAAGACCCTTGCCGCCACCGTCGAAGGACCGGCGCCCCCTCTCGCCATGGCAGATGAAAGAGCGGGGCCGAGGTGGAAGGAGAGGGATGATGAAAGGTTGTGGGGTGCCATCCCCCTCCCCCTTCTTATAAAGGGGCAGGGTCGGGACTCGGCCGCCCCACTCAGCCAATCCGATCATCGGGGGCGTAGAGAATCGAGGCCGACCCGCTGCCCCAATCAGCAGCGGCCCATTTCCCTGCCTCATCATTCAAGGCCCGCACCCACCCCCTACCATCTTCGGAGCACGGGGGACACGTGGTGGGCGAGAAAAAATCTAGGGGACGGACGAGACGGCCATTCTCCGCCCCGCGGTCGTGGGGAGCGGGCGCCTTGAAGACCACGACCCAAGCCCACTCAGTAAATGAGCCACGCCTCTGCGTTTTCCTCTTTTTTATGGGGAAGGCGCGAGCCGCCTCTTTACCACAACGTGACGTATGCGTGCGGAAACCGCCCCACGCATGACCCCCACGTCACGCATGACCCCCCACGTCGCGCGTTCAACGCGGGTCATGGGGAAGCGCAGCGGACGGAGAAGTTACTGCGGTAAAAATCCGCCCCACCTGCCCGTGCACCATTTTGGGCCTAGCCCGACAATCCGTCGCGCTTATGTGTGGCCCAGGCCCGGGGGCTCCTGTCGATGTACAAAAGTAGGGGCTCTCCTTTTGCACCCCTTTACTTGTGCACGAGCAGGCAGGGCCGCGCCCACGGCCATGCTAAGCGGGGCAGAGGAGGGAAGCCGGAGCACAAGATGACCAAAGCAACGCCAAGACTAGAGGTGCAAAGAGAGCAAGAGGGCGAGGTGGACTCCCCCGGCAAGACCCTTGCCGGGGTGGCTTCCGCAGCCTCGGCAAGATCCTTGCCGGGGCAACTTGCCTGACGCCAGCAGAGCGCGCCACCCTTGAGCCCAAGGGGTTCCAACACCATCAACCATATTGGAACCAAGGCTCGGGAGGCACTTCCGTGGTGGCATGCAGATCTTTATAGAGATCATAGATACACAAGATCAGATGGGAACCAGAAGACGACGATCCTTGGCGAGATCCTTGCCAAGGAAATCCATGAGACCCCCGACAAGATCCTTGTCGGGGACGACCGCGGTGCCGCAGCGAGACCCTTGACGAGGACGCCTACGGGGCCGCAGCCAGGCCCACATCTGCCAAGACTCCACCCCCGCTCCCATACAGCTGCCAGCTCAACCAGCTGGGCAGGCATCTGTGTGGCAGCACGCGGCCTCTACACCAACTCAGCAAGCACCTGCGTGGTGGCATGCAGATCTTCATGAAGGCTCCACCACCGCGCCAGCCCAGCAGCCAGCCAACGTGGCGCTACAACACCTCGTTAGCTTGGACGTGCATCGGAGCCAGGCGAGGCGACAACAGCTGGGACGAGCTTCTTTGTCGTCCCCAATAAAGCAAGAGTGGCACGTCGGTAGCGCATTAAATGTGTTTGTTCGATGATGCCAAGAGATAGACTCAGCCCCTGTACACCTTTCCACCTCCTGTGTGCCACTGTGGCGACCCCTTTTTGTCTATAAAAGGAGGCCCGAGGCATACTGGAGAGGGATTCGGATCTTTTGGACTAGAGAGCCACCACAGCTAGTTCAAGAACACAAGAACACCCAAATATACATCAAATCAGGACTAGGGTTTTACGCGTCTCCGTGACCCGAACCTGGGTAAACAATTTGTGTGCTGACCGCCAGACCCGCTCTTTGCACAACCCCGCACCCGCCAACCGTTGAAGGGATCCCAGTGACCCCATAGGTGTCGTTTCCCACCGACAAAGTGATTGGAGAGTTCCTCTAGTTAATCATTTAAAGGATCCAAGTCAAACGAGAGATAGGAAAAATTCGGCGACAAGATTTAAAATATACTTTGCTTAATGACAAGTTGTTTCGCCGAACAATAGATGGGTTATTTTTAAAATGCTTGGATTCTAATCAATCTAGAATAGCTATGGGTAAGTGGACGAAGGAATCTGTGGAACACATCAGTCGGCTCACAAAATGCGATGGTTGTTAACAAGAGCGGGGTTTTATTGGCCGACTTTGCTAGAGGATTGTTTCCGGTACTATAAAGGTTGGGAGGCATGTCAAAAATTTGGTAATGTACAGTTAGCGCCCGTGTCTATGTTAAATCCCATAATTAGGCCATGGCCATTTAGAGGATGGGGCTTAGATTTTATTGGTGAAATACATCCTTCGTCTTCTAAAAGACATCGCTTGGTCCTAGTTGCCACAAATTAACTTACTAAATGGACTGAAGCAGTTCCTTTGAAAAATATGACTCACAAAGAGGTTATTAGTCTTGTTTTGGAGCATATTATTCATAGATTCAGTATTCCTCAAACTGAATCTTTAGGAATTAAATTGTTAAATTCATCGCCTTCTTATGCTCAAGCTAATGGACAGGCCGAATCTAGCTATAAAACTTCAATTAAGCTTATCAAAAAGAAAATTGAGGAGCATCCGAAAAGATGGCATGAGGTACTTTTGGAAGCTTTATGAGCTCATCGGATATCTAAGCATGAAGCAAATCAAGTAGCATCGTATGATCTAGTATATGGTCAGGAGGCAGTGTTACCTGTAGAGGTTAATTTACAAGCCCTTAGAGTGGCCAGACAAAATGATTTGTCGGCTGTGGATTATAATGATTTGATGATGGGGTAAGATAGATGACATTTCAGAAGAGAGATTAAGAGCTTTGCGAGAAATTGAGAAGAAACAATTAAGAGTAGCCAAGGCTTATAATAAAAAGGTGAGAGAGAAATCATTTCAAATAGGGGATTTAGTGTGGAAAACGATTTTACCTATTGGAACTAAAGATAGAAAATTCGGCAAATGGTCGCCGAGTTGGGAAGGCCCATATAAAATTATAGAGATTGTTCCTGGAAATTCATATTGTGTACAATCTTTGCAGGGAGAGAAGTTGTCCAAAGCTCTTAATGGAAAATATTTGAAGAAGTACTATCCTATCATGTGGCAGGAGGCCTGAACATGTTGTGGCCGATATGTTATTTCAAGTATCGCCCTGAGCAAATTTGGCCAATATATTATTTGAGATATCGCCCTAAGAAAATTTGGCCGATGTATCGTTGGACATCGCCCTGAGTAATGATATGATCAATGATCGACTTCATCCTACGGCAACTCCTATAGTATTTTTGGTCAATGCAATTGTACCAAAAACAGGGGGCATGTGTTGATGGTATAATTTGGCTACTTAGTATGTGATGAGCCAAATTAAATCAATGATTTATCAAGCTGATCGGTTAATGCATTGTTGAAGTATCGTCACAGGAAATTTCATGGAAGCTGAAGATACAAGTTCTAAGAAGAATCATATGCTATACTGGACCATGGGCGTGATGCATGCAAGTGATATATATATATATATATATATATATATATATATATATATATATATATATATATATATATATATGGTCGCGCTATTCGTCATCCTGGGTGAGGAATAGTTATTCTTCACCCCCCTGTATTTTACCATCAATGCATCGTAATTTTATGTTTCGTAAGTTTTGTCTTATTCCCTACGCAAAAAGAGACCGTAAAAAATATATAATCGCCGTAAAAAATATTTTATGTTATGTAAAATTACAAACATAAAAACATAGTCTAAAATACACATAAACTGCAAAAAAATCTTATGACCTATATTTTTATTTTCTATGTCAAATTTTACGTAGTGAATCAATAGGAATGTAACTATTTGAATTTCAAACGTAATTTAATTATGAAATGATCATAAGATTATCTCGGGTGAAGAATAACTTATCCTGCACCCTGGGTGATGAATAGTAACACTATATATATATATATATATATATATATATATATATATATATATATATATGAAGAAGTGTCCTTAGTCCTGATGGCTATTATCCAGTTTGATTTGCGACGTTGCCGAAATATTTAAATATTTTCTTTGTGGGCTCAAGGTATTTATACATATGCTTAGCCACTATATTTAGTGTGATGGCCACGTGGCCAGAATATTTTATTCATATATACAAAAGTGCATGTACGTGGATATGGCTTAGATTTGCTACGTACTTAGATTGGCAAGTATATTTTTTATAGACGTATGCTACACGGTAACTGTCGGGGATATACCCCGCGGTGTAAACCGGCCGGAAGTATAACCCGACCGAACTTGGTGTTTTACTTGAGACCCGGCTGAGACTTAACGATTCACTGGCGACCCGTTTGGACCTGGCGGTTTACGATTTATTGGTAATCCGGCAGGCGGGTCAGAGGAGTGACAAGACCCGATGGCCCAACGGGCGGTTCATGAAGGTCGGTTCATACTAGATGGGCCGGTTGAAGAGGAAAGGCGTGAGGATTATTTGTCTTACAAGGAGTTAAGACCTGGACTTGTATCCGGTTTGTATTAGAGATAGACTAGTCATAATCCTAATAGGACTCCACATGTAACCCACCCCTTCAACTTATATAAGGAGGGGCAGGGCTCCCCAAAGAGGGACAGGCAAGAAGAAACAATCTCTAGGGCTAGACACAAAGAGCCGATTTACCGGCGACTCCCTCACGAACATAATGAGATCTAGCCACAAATAGCATGTAGGGTTATTACCGGATGATATTTCCCGGAGCCCGAAGCTGTCTAAATCCTTGTCTTATATTGCGTCTCTCAATTCCGCCCAACCCCTCTCAAGCTACCACATAGATGCGTTGGCCTCGCGACTAAGTCCTCACACTAGGACATCTGCCGTGACAATTCCATGACAGTTGGCATCCACCGTGGGGCCTGCGCACGATGGTGTTGAGTTCTTGGAGGGATCTTTTATAGGGTTCGAGAAGTTCGCAATTTTCCGGCTCAATGAAAGCTGGCGTGGAAAATTCACATCAACAATAGATTCTGCATGTTCGCTATGAAGTTTTCTGCCACTGATATGGAAGGATCTACGTCGTTGACAAACAGCCAGAACGACATATACAAGATTGAGTTAGGGTTGTACTCCCTCTGTTTCTAAATACTTGTCTTTCTAGGCATTTTAACAAGTGACTACATACGAAGCAAAATGAGTGAATCTACACTAAAATATGTCTATATACATCCGTATATAGTAGTCATTTGAAATGTCTAGAAAGACAAATATTTAGGAACGGAGGGAGTATCTGTGTACGCTGCCATGCGCGACCGGCGACCAGGCGATCCATCAAACGGATTAAATTTTTGCTGCAGAGCCGTCAGATCTCCAAGTCGCCGAGATGGTTTCCACTATAATCTATTTTTACGGATTTGACATACTACAAGTCCCAAGCGTTGCATCTACTCATCCATCAAGCCATCACGTCAAATCAGCCCATATCCAAATCAAACCGGTGCAACTCGCTGTACGGCGAAAGCCAACACTCGAAAATCATCTTCGGCTATTGCTACTTGGTCACTCCACGTGCCAAGACAAATACGTGTTGAATACGGCCTCCAATGCCCGATTACTCAATGCAACAAACTCCAATGATTAGTCGATGCAAGATCGGATCAATCTCCAGTTTCCAAAACTACCAAGGCAAAAGTTATGGAGTGTTCAGCACCTACAAGCCAGGGACTCGATCTCCGCAGAGTCACCACTTCTCCGACTCCGTCTCGCCACTGCGGGCCTACCCGTGTGTTTTCAAGCCGTCTCCGATGTCGGTCCGCATTGCCGTGCTTCCACTCACCTCGTCTATGAGCCACCACTGCTACTCCACGCGCGCGTGTGTGCGCACAGCCATCCGGCTTGCATCTGTTGTTAACTGCTTTGAGCCGCCCCAGCTGCTGCTCGTACCCCTGCCGGCTCGCGCCGCGTTCGCTGGCTCGCTGGCCACCAGTTCTCTGCCATGGCCGAGTTACTGGCACGGCCTCGTCGACTCGCCGCCTCTGCTGCTGCATCAAGCCGCCGCACCGCCTCCGCCGACGCGGCCACGGCTGGAGCCGCCCGAATCCGCCGCTGCTGCGGCCAATAGAGTGCGTCTCGACCGGCTTGCCGGAGTGTGCCTCAAGCCGCCATCCCGAGCAGCCGCCCCGGCCTTGCGCCTTGTCCGAGCTGCCCTCGCCAGCGTGCATAAACCGCCGCTGGCCCGCCTTGGCGTCAATCTTCTGACGTGGCTGCACCAAGCCGCCCCGGACGAGTGGCCTCACCTCCGCTCTGAGCCGCCACGCTGCCACGAGCCGCCGCTTTGACGACCCGCCTTGGCCTTGACTCACTTCTCCGCTTGCCGCCTCGCTGCGGGAGTGCTGAATAATGTTGATGGCCCTCGGGAAGAATCGTGGAAAGGCTGTGTTAATGACGACGACAGAGCACTTTTGCGGGTTATCAAGTTTACCTTATCAATATCTGCTGAAGCTAACTAAATTGACCCTGATTGCAGCTGGGTTGAACAATGGGTGCACCGGGCAAGCCCGTATATATATATATTGAATCTCAGTGGAGATGGGACTCATGCTGGAGTTAGTGCGATACATGCCGAGTGCCAGAAGAGAACTTGCAATTAGCACAAAGAGCCATCAATTCTGCATATATTGAGGCACGTTCTGAATTTCATAAGTGGAGTTGATGGGAAGACAAGGTGAATTTATCACAATGCATGCTTCCCCGCCCGCTCGCGCTGTGGGATATTGTGCATTGGCTTTATTTTTCCAGTACGGTGCTGAGCATGTGAACACAGGACAGGCCAAGGGATACTGGATACTGGATCTATTTTTAATTGTTGTGCCCGGACAAGCAACTCTGATGATCAGTCTGATACACTGCAAGAAAACCATTATTCAGCAGCAGTGGTAGCACTGCTATCCACATGCATCAATTACTAATGAACGTCTGCTGTGCATCAAGTACATTGACTTGGATCTCAAGGGAGAATCAATATTTAAAGAAGGGGGAAAAGAAAAGGAAGACCCATGTGGGTGCTAGTGCTACATTAGACGTACATCTGTCCGGCTATTTTTGACCCGAGCACGTCCAGCATTATCCACACCAGTATCCATGATCATCAGGCAAAAAATATCAGATGATATCCATTTCAGTCTGTTTTATCAGCACATATTGTTTTCTTCAAAGAACAATTACTCTGTCCTGTAATATTTTTACACAGGACAATTTTTATACCATTCACGAACACGCGTATCATGGTCCGATTTACATCAACATGCCGGCCTACTCGCCCGTCCGCATCACCTTACAACACCACGGACGACTCGCCCGTTCGCCCTGGCCACCGGTTCATGCGTCTGCACCGGTTTACAACGCGGAGGACAACTTGCTCGTCGGCACAGGTTTACAACGTCACGGACGATTCGCCCATCCACTCTCGTGGCCGGTTCACGCGTCCACGCCGGCTCACAACGAGGAGGACAACTTGCTTGTCCACGCCGGCTTACAACGCCACGGCCGACTCATTTGTCTGTTCCTGCGGCCGGCTCGCCTATAATTGATTTCAGCTTCACTGTGGTGATCGGCAACTCCGCGGTGGATAAATTACTGGCCTAACATATCAGGTGAAATCCATCCAATATATTTTTATATTATATATTACTTTCTTTGAAAAGAGCGATTACTTTGTCTTGTGAAGTTCTCCAATGCAGGACAAGCTATATCACTGAGATGTTGACTGACGCATACCAGTTTATATCACGGTCAAATATGGAGAGTCTCAAGCCAAACTCCTCGAGTCACCTTGAGACTCGGGGGCTACGATGACATGACTCAGCAAATCTTGTCAGTTTCAGCAAATTTAAAAACACCAGGACGATGGAGGGAAAGATAACCCGGTTTCGAAGGCTACTGTTATATTGATGAAAATTTAAAGGCCGTCAGAAAATTTCCGGCTTAGAATGTATATGATAGTTACAAAATCCTGGCTCAATGAAGAAATTCCGGGTCATCAGGAAGAATTCCGGTTTACAATACGGTTCAAGGGACATATGTCTCCCACAAAGCTCTGACGCTCTCAATATCTGGTTCAAAATCCCGGTTCAAGAAGAATTTATCTCTTGCAAAAAGTTAAAGGTTGCGGAAGAGGACCTGTTGCCATGACGCCCGGTTCAAACATGGGTTATCCTGCCTTATTGGCTTATCATATTATTGATCACATGGGGGCTTCTGTTTATAAAGCGGAGTTCTGATTACATATTGATCCGGCTATCAAGCCAATATTGTCATAAGGGGCTAAAGAGAGTCTGTTGCACAGCATAGCTCAAACATGGGTATCCCTTGAGCATAACTAATAATATCACTTGGGGGCTATGTTCGAACCATAGTCACACCTCTTGATCGGTGTAAGGCCATCAGGGAAATCACTTGGGGGCTTGGTTGTATTCGAACCATAGCTACACCTCTTGATCGGCGTAAGGCTACCAGGGAAGTTACTTGGGGGCTCTTTGCTTCGCAACGAACTAAGAGTCTGCACCCTTGTAATAGGCTATCAAGCTAGGCTTGGAAGCCAGGTGTACGCACCTAAAACCCCGGATTAACCTGCCTTCTTTAAGTAAGTCACTCCGCCCAGGTAAACCTGGTACGACCCGCAAACGTTTGACAGTCAATCTCATAGACCCTGAACTTGTCAAAGTTAAAACGTGATTGGTTAAAAATTGAGGTCCATCTTAAAAGGCTTTGTGAAATGGTTAATTCAGTGGCCTGGCAGCCCATGAAAAGCCTCAATTTGGAGCCTGGCAGCTCGTAAAAAGCCTCGCATGTTCTTTTTGAGTTCTATTTGCCAAGTTTTTTCGCCTTTGTTGAGGTTCATAATATCTTCTGATAAACCGGAGTCCTTGACCCGGCTTGGCTTTCAACTACAAGTTGTCAGTACATGATCAGTTATAATTCGGAGACTATCAGCCCGGTCTGGTTCCGACTCAAAGTCACCAATATTGAATAAACCGGTGTTTATCACAACCCGGAACGGTTTTATCATAAAACTGGCAAAATATGGGAGGAGTTATCAGTACTCAAGATTTGGGTTATCACCCTTACTACAAAAAGTTGGTAAGCCAACGATGTGATTCAATGTCACATGTATGATATATTTCATATTTGATTATTCTTAAGTGCAGCCTTGGTTATACACCCGGGTTATATGTTGGGCATTATGACCCGTCCAGCGGTAAACCGCCAGGACACTTTAAACTTGTTGTATAGAAACAGGTTGGATAAAGCATAATAAATTATCCAGTGTTTATTAAACCGGTCTGGCTTTGGACTATAAGTCGCCAATATATATATTTGGATTGCGCCATTGGAATCATGCGCTTATAAATCATTGAGTATATTATTCAAATCTTTAAATAGCCAACATGGCTGGATTTTTTATTATGGTTATCAACAGATGAGATATTCAAAGTCGCTTTGGCGCAATGGCTATTATTTTATCAAAGGATATGGTTTATTCTACAATGGAAGGAATAGTCCCGAGTCGTTGCAGGCTTATGACTCGGCACTTGGGGCTACATTATTTAAATTAAGATTATATCAAATATGCAAGTCTCATGTCGCTGCAAGCATGCACCATGATACTTGGGGGCTAATGCAAAGTCATTTTTTGCTCATCTTATTGAAGACCCGATTCATCATATCATAATGAGCCGGCCCTTGGGGCTACCAATTGCTCCTGTCAAACATTCAAGGTATACAAGCCTTAATCCATTATATTAAAGGGTTCATTGCTCAGTTGGTAAAGCACAAAGCTCTTAACCTTGTGGACATGGGTTCAAGCCCTACGATGGAAGCTACATTATAATATGTTATTTCCATTGAAGTATATATCAAGTCCCGGTTTAGTATTGTCTTACTAAGCCGGCCCTTGGGGGCTGCACATCACTGCTAAAATCTACATGATTATATTTACAAAGTCCCTGCTCATTATTGCATAATGACCCGACCCTTGGGGGCTACACTGATTGAAGTTTTTATAAGCAATTACAAGTCCCAGGTTGCTGCAAGCATGACAACCCGGCACTTGGGGGCTACATATATGGAGTATTCAGTTTATATGATTGAGATGAACAAACCGGATTTCTTCAAGGTTGAAACACTTATTGGAGCAAGTCTTAAGTTATCACCATGTTCTCCTCTTAAGACTTGGGGGCTATAGGTATTATGCATATAAAGGAGGAACATCTTCAGTTTATCAGTTTTGAGCAAATTAGGAAGATCAATTACATGACCCGGTGTCGATAACAATTACGACCTAGTGCCATCAATATTTATAAACCGGCAATTTTGGTAATATTAAACCGGCAAGTTTTACATCTTCAAACCGGCTGAATATCAGATAAGTATTTCAAGACCCATATTTCTTAAACCGGCGCTTTGGAAGCCGACTCAAGTGGATTATTCTTCACAATATTTCTCTGTGAGAAACCAATGTCAGCAAATTGAGTATGAAGCTGGCTTGTTAACCCGAATTTTCTAGAAGGAGGAAATGACAAGGACTTAAGGATCATCATATGCCGGTTTACAAGAATTCTTAACCCGGAGCATAATCTGTCAAATTTGGTCTTGTGTTTGTTTTACGGGATCAGTTTAACATGGATAAATCCAAATTAAACTGGGGCTAATGTCGGGGATATACCCCGCAGTGTAAACCGGCCGGAAGTATAACCCGACCGGACTTGGTGCTTTACTTGAGACCCGGCTGAGACTTAATGATTCACTGGCGACCCGTTTGGACCTGCCGGTTTACGATTCATTGGTAATCCGGCAGGAGGGTCAGAGGAGTGACAAGACCCGATGGCCCAACGGGCGGTTCATGAAGGCCAGTTCATACTATGATGGGCCGGTTGAAGAGGAAAGGCGTGAGGAACATTTGTCTTACAAGGAGTTAAGACCTGGACTTGTATCCGGTTTGTATTAGAGATAGACTAGTCCTAATCCTAATAGGACTCCACATGTAACCCACCCCTTCAACTTATATAAGGAGGGGCAGGGCTCCCCAAAGAGGGACAAGCAAGAAGAAACAATCTCTAGGGCTAGACACAAAGAGCCGATTTACCGGCGACTCCCTCATGAACATAATGAGACCTAGCCACAAACAGCATGTAGGGTTATTACTAGATGATATTTCCCGGGGCCAGAAGCTGTCTAAGTCCTTGTCTTATGTTGCGTCTCTCGATTCCTCCCAACCCCTCTCAAGCTACCACATAGATGCGTTGGCCTCGCGACTAAGCCCTCACACTAGGACATCTGCCGTGACAATTCCACGACAGTAACCGAATCAAGAAAGGCTAGTCCTGATCGGTTTTAGCTTCAGAGTTGTAATCTTATACGCCAAGTCCAGCATGCCATATATATGTAAGGTCGTGGCCGATTGAAGAGAACATCAATCGATCTATCAATACAAATATTACTTTTTCACGTACGTCTATTTTCCATCGTTCTTCTCCTGCCAAGCCCTAGCAGCCCTAGGGTTTGGCGATCTTTGCCGTTCTGCGCTGAAAAGCGGTCGTCACTCCTCTACGAAAGCAAGGGGATCTTTGTTGCTTTGCTCGGAAAGCAATCGTTCGTCGTCACGAAAGCACGACGGTTATCCTGGTGTTGCATGGCGATTTCGCGTGCCAACACACACCACCCCCTTAGTGGCTGTTGTGTTTCCCCTCTTGGCACATTAGGCCCATATAGTTTGTCGGGGGTTGTCCGGAACCCCTTCCAGTGACCCGATACGTACTCGGTACCCCCAGAACACTTCCGGTGTCCGAATACTATCGTCCTGTATATGAATCTTTACCTCTCGACCATTTCGAGACTCCTCGTCATGTCCATGATCACATCCGGGACTCCGAACAACATTCGGTCACCAAATCACATAACTCATATAATACAAAATCGTCATCGAACGTTAAGCGTGCGGACCCTACGGGTTCGAGAACTATGTTGACATGACCGAGACACCTCTTCGGTCAATAACCAATAGCGGAACCTAGATGCTCATATTGGTTCCTACATATTCTACGAAGATCTTTATTGGTCAAACCGTAATGACAACATATCTTATTCCCTTTGTCATCGGTATGTTACTTTCCCGAGATTCGATCATCGGTATCTTTATACCTAGTTCAATCTTGTTACGGGCAAGTCTCTTGACTCGTTCCTTAATGCATCATCCCGCAACTAACTCATTAGTCACATTGCTTGCAAGGCTTATCATGATGTGCATTACCGAGTGGGCCCAGAGATACCTCTCTGTTACTCGGAGTGACAAATCCTAATCTCGATCTATGCCAACCCAAGAAACACCTTCGAAGATACCTGTAGAGCATCTTTATAATCACCCAGTTACGTTGTGACGTTTGATAGTACACAAGGTGTTCCTCCGGTATCCGGGAGTTGCATAATCTCATAGTCAAAGGAATATGTGTAAGTCATGAAGAAAGCAATAGCAATAAAACTGAATGATCATAATGCTATGCTAACAGATGGGTCTTGTCCATCACATTATTCTCCTAATGATGTGATCCCGTTTATCAAATGACAACACATGTCTATGGTTAGGAAACTTAACCATCTTTGATTAACGAGCTAGTCTGGTAGAGGCTTACTAGGGACACGGTGTTTTGTCTATGTATCCACACATGTATCAAGTTTCCGGTTAATACAATTATAGGATGAATAATAAACATTTATCATGATATAAGGAAATATAAATAGCAACTTTATTATTGCCTCTAGGGCATATTTCCTTCAATATGTGCCTTGTTGCCCCTATTGTCACTGGGAAAGGACATCGCAAGATTGAACCCAAAGCTAAGCACTTCTCCCATTGCAAGAAAAACCAATCTAGTTAGCCAAACCAAATGGATAGTTCGAAGAGAATTACAAAGATATCAAATCATGCATAAAAGAATTCGAAGAAGATTCAAATAATATTCATAGATAAGCTGATCATAAATCCACAATTCATCGGATCTCGGCAAACACACCCCAAAAAAGTATTACATTGAATAGATCTCCAAGAACATCAAGGAGAACATGGTATTGAGAACCAAAGAGAGAGAGAGAGAGAGAGAAGAAGCCATCTAGCTACTAGCTATGGAATCGTAGGTCTGTGGTAAACTACTCACGCTTCATATGAAGGGCAATGGAGTTGATGTAGAAGCCCTCCGTGATCGAATCCCCCTCCGGTAGGGTGCCGGAAAAGGTTCCTAGATGGGATCTCACGGGTACAGAAGGTTGCGGCGGTGGAAAAGTGTTTTCGTGGATCCCTTTGGTGGTTTTGGGATATATGGGTATATATATGTGAAAGAATTAGGTCAGGAGGTGTACGAGGGGCCCACAAGGGTGGGGGCGCGCCCTCCGTCCTTGTGGCCACCTCGTGGCTCCTCCGACTTCATCTTCAAGTCTCCTGGTTGTTTCCGGTCCAACAAAAATCATCACGAAGGTTTTATTCCGTTTGGACTCCGTTTGGTATTCCTTTTCTGCGAAACTCAAAAACAGGAACTGGCACTGGGCTCTAGGTTAATAGGTTAGTCCCAAAAATAATATAAAATAGCATATTAATGCATATAAAACATCCAAAACAGATAATATAATAGCATGGAACAATCAAAAATTATAGATATGTTGGGGACGTATCAAGCATCCCCAAGCTTAATTCCTGCTCGTCCTCGAGTAGGTAAATGATAAAAACAGAATTTTTGATGTGGAATGCTACCTAACATATTTATCCATGTAATTTCTTTATTTTGGCATGAATGTTCAGATCCGTAAGATTCAAAACAAAAGTTTAATATTGACATAAAAACAATAATACTTCAAGCATACTAACAAGGCAATTGTGTCTTCTCAAAATAACATGGCCAAAGAAAGTTTATCTCTACAAAATCATATAGTCTGGCTATGCTCCATCTTCATCACACAAAATATTCAAATCATGCACAAAACCCTGATGACAAGCCAAGCAATTGTTTCATACTTTTGATGTTCTCAAACTTTTTCAACTTTCACGCAATACATGAGCGTGAGCCATGGACATAGCACTATAGGTGGAATAGAAGGTGGTTCTGGAGAAGACAAAAAGAAGGAGATAGTCTCACATCAACTAGGCGTATCAACGGGCTATGGAGATGCCCATCAATAGATATCAATGTGAGTGAGTAGGGATTTCCATGCAACGGATGCACTAGAGCTATAAGTTTATGAAAGCTCAAAATAAAACTAAGTGGGTGTGCATCCAACTCGCTTGCTCATGAAGACCTATGGCAATTTGAGGAAGCCCGTCATTGGAATATACAAGCTAAGTTCTATAATGAAAAATCCCCAATAGTATATGAAAGCGATCATAGGAGACTCTCATCATGAAGATCATGGTGCTACTTTGAATCACAAATGTGATAAAAGGATAGTAACATTGTCCCTTCTCTCTTTACTCTCATTTTTTATTTGGGCCTTCTCTCTTTCTTTGGTCTCTTTTTTTTGCATCCAGAGTCACATCCTGACTTGTGGGAGAATCATAGTCTCCATCATCCTTTCCTCACATGGAACAATGCTATAATAATGAAGATCATCACACTTTTATTTACTTACAACTCAAGAATTACAACTCGATACTTAGAACAAAATATGACTATGTGAATACCTCTGGCGGTGTACCGGAATGTGCAATGAATCAAGAGTGACATGTATGAAAGAATTATGAATGGTGGCTTTGCCACAAATACGATGTCAACAACATGATCATGCAAAGCAATATGACAATGATGAAGGATGTCATAATAAATGAAACGGTGGAAAGTTGCATGGCAATATATCTCGGAATGTCTATGGAAATGCCATAATAGGTAGGTATGGTGGCTGTTTTGAGGAAGGTATATGGTGGGTTTATGGTACCGGTGAAAGTTGCGCGGCACTAGAGAGGCTAGCAATGATGGAAGGGTCAGAGTGTGTATAATCCATGGACTCAACATTAGTCATAAAGAACTCACATACTTATTACAAAAATCTATTAGTCATCGAAACAAAGTACTACGCGCATGCTCCTAGGGGTATAGATTGGTAGGAAAAGACCATCGCTCGTCTCCGACCACCACTCATAAGGAAGACAATCAATAAATAAATCATGCTCCGACTTCATCACATAACGGTTCACCATACGTGCATGCTACGGGACTCACAAACCTTAACACACGCATTTCTCAAATTCACAACTACTCACAAGCATGACTCTAATATCACTATCTTCATATCTCAAAACGATCATAAGGAATCAAACTTCTCATAGTATTCAATGCACTTTATATGAAAGTTTTTATTATATCCCTCTTGGATGCCTATCATATTAGGACTAAATTTATAAGCAAAGAAAATTACCATGTTGTTTAAAGACTATCAAAATAATATAAGTGAAGCATGAGAGTTCAACAATTTCTATAAAATAAAACCATTGTCGTGCTCTAAAAAGATATAAGTGAAGCACTAGAGCAAAATTGCCTAGCTCAAAAGATATAAGTGAAGCACATAGAGTATTCTAATAAATCGCGATTCATGCGGGTCCCTCTCAAAAGGTTTCTACAGTAAGGACGATTGTGGAAAACTAAAAAACAAAGACTCAAATCATACAAGACGCTCCAAGCAAAACACATATCATGTGGTGAATAAAAATATAGCCTCAAGTAAAGTTACCGATAGACGAAGACGAAAGAGGGGGTGCCTTCCGGGGCATCCCCAAGCTTAGGCTCTTGGTTGTCCTTGAATATTACCTTAGGGTGCCTTGGGCATCCCCAAGCTTAGCCTCTTGCCACTCCTTATTCCGTAGTCCATCAAATCCTTATCCAAAACATGAAAACTTCACAACACAAAACTCAAAAACAAATCTCATAAGCCCCGTTAGTATAAGAAAATAAATCACCACTTTTGGTACTGTTGTGAACTCATTCTTTATTTATATTGGTGTAATATCTACTATATTCCAACTTTTCCATGGTTCATACCTCCTGATACTACCCATAGAATTACCAAAATAAGCAAACAACACAAGGAAAACAGAATCTGTCAAAAACAGAACAATCTGTAGCAATCTGGAATTCTCGAATACTTCTGTAAATCCAAAAATTCTGAAAAATTAGGACAACCTAAGAAATTTGTTTATTAATCTTTTGAAAAAATAATAAGTATTTTATCACGCTTTTGTTGAAATTGAAAATTATTTTCCTGGGCGTAAAAGTTTCTGTTTTTCCAGCAAGATCAAATCAACTATCGCCGTAAGCTATCCCAAAGGTCTTACTTGGCACAAACACTAATTAAAACACAAAACCACATCTAACCAAAGTCTATATGAATTATTTATTACAAAACAGAACCTAAAAAGTAAAGAACAAAAATAAAATTGGGTTGCCTCCCAACAAGCGCTATTGTTTAACGCCCTTAGCTAGGCATAAAACACGAGTACATCTAGGCATTGTCATCTTTGGTATGCAATACATAAGTAGCTCTCACAATAGATTCATATGGCAATTTATTTTTCTTTCTAGTAAAGTGTTCCATGCTCTTCCTTAACGGAAATTTAAATCTAATGTTTCCTTCTTTCATATCAATAATTGCACCAATCGTTCTAAGGAAAGGTCTACCAAGAATAAGAGGGCATATAGGATTGCAATCTATATCAAGAACAATGAAATCTACGGGCACATAATTCCTATTTGCAACAATAAGAACATCATTAATCCTTCTCATAGATTTCTTAATGGTGGAATCCGCAAGATGCAAATTTAAAGAACAATCATCAAATTCATGGAAACCTAACACATCACATAAATTTTTTGGAATCGTGGAAACACTAGCACCCAAATCACACAAAGCATGTCACTCATAATCTTTAATCTTAATCTTAATAGTAGGTTCCCACTCATCATAAATTTTTCTAGGGATAGAAACTTCCAATTCAAGCTTTTCTTCAAAAGATTGCATCATAGCATCAATGATATGTTTAGTAAAAGCTTTGTTTTGATTATAAGCATGAGGAGAATTCAACGTGGATTGCAACAAGGAAATACAATCTATTAAAGAACAATTATCATAATTAAATTCCTTGGAATACAAAAGAGTGGGTTCATTGCTACTTAAAGTTTTGACCTCTCCAATCCCACTTTTATTAATTTTTGCATCACGATATAAAAACTCCGAATCATTGGGATGCCTTTAACTAAAGTTGACTCATCTCCAGTCCCATGTTTATCAAAATTTATATTGGAAAACAAAGATTCAAGAGGAGTCACATCAATCACTTTAAGATCTTCATCATTATTTAAAGCCTTTGGTTTTGCGGCCATCTTGTTTACTAAGGTAGCTTGTTTATCAGAAATTTGGCCTACTAAATTTTCAGTATGAGCAAACTGAGATTTCGAACCATAAAATTCCTTAGACGTATCATCGAGCTCTTTATTCATGTACTCCATAAAACTTTTCTGCTCCTTAAGCTCATTTCTAAAGAAACTATTATGCTCAAATTGTAGAGACATGAAGCTCCTAACATTATTTTCAATTTCTTCCATCCTCCTAGAGTGAGGACCAACGTTCTTTGGTTGAGCCATAAAGACAGGCAAGCACACCAACACACGAGCACACAAAAAGCAAATGAAGAAGCTGAACAGAAGAGGGGCAAAGAGAAGGCAAAAAAATTCGAAAATCATTTTAGAAGTGGGGGAGAGGAAAACAAGAGGCGGATGACGAATAATGTAATGCAAGAGATGAGAGTTTATGATGGGCACTTGGTATGTCTTCACTTGGCGTAGATCTCTCCGGCAACGGCGCCAGAAATTCTTCATGCTACTTCTTGAGCTTGCGTTGGTTTTTTCCTTGAAGAGAAAAGGGTGATGCATCAAAGTAGAGATAAGTATGTCCCTTAGTTTGAGAACCAGGGTATCAATCTAGTAGGAGACAACGCACAAATCACCGAATACCTGCACAAACAATCAAACAACTTGCACCCAACGCGATAAAGGGGTTGTCAATCCCTTCACGGTTACTTGCAAAAGTGAGATCTGATATAGATAGATAAACGATAAAGTAAATATTTTTGGTATTTTTGGTTTATAGATCGGAAAGTAAAAGATTACAAAAATAGTAAATCAGAAACTAAAATTGTAAATTAGAAACTTATATGATGGAAAATAGACCCGGGGGCCATAGGTTTCACTAGAGGCTTCTCTCAAGAAAGTAAATAATACGGTGGGTGAACAAATTACTACCGAGCAATTGATAGAAAAGCGCAAAGTTATGATGATATCTAAGACAATGATCATGAATATAGGCATCACGTCCGTGTCAAGTAGACCGAAGCGATTCTACATCTACTACTATTACTCCACACATCCACCGCTATCCAACATGCATCTAGAGTATTAAGCTCATAAAGAACGGAGTAACGCATTAAGTAAAATGACATGAGAGGAATTAACTCAAGCAATATGATGAAAACCCCATCTTTTTATCCTCGATGGCAACAATACAATACGTGCCTTGCTACCCCTACTGTCATTGGGAAAGGATACCGAAAGATTGAACTCAAAGCTAAGCACTTCTCCCATTGCAAGAAAAACCAATCTAGTTGGCCAAACCAAACCGATAGTTCGAAGAGAATTACAAAGATATCAAATCATGCATAAAAGAATTCAGAGAAGATTCAAATAATATTCATAGATAAGTTGATCATAAATCCACAATTCATCGGATCTCGGCAAACACACCGCAAAAAAGTATTACATCGAATAGATCTCCAAGAACATCGAGGAGAACATGGTATTGAGAATAAAAGAGAGAGAAGAAGCCATCTAGCTACTAGCTATGGACCCGTAGGTCTGTGATAAACTACTCACGCTTCATCGGAAGAGCAATGGAGTTGATGTAGAAGCCCTCCGTGATCGGATCCCCCTCCGCCGGGGTGCCGGAAAAGGTTCCTAGATGGGATCTCACAGGTACAGAAGGTTGTGGCGATGAAAAAATGTTTTCGTGGATGCCTTTGGTGGTTTGGAGATATATATATATATATATATATATATATATATATATATATATATATATATATGGGTATATATAGGCGAAAGAATTAGGTCAGGAGGTGCATGAGGGGCCCATAAGGGTGGGGGCGCGCCCTACCCCCTGGGCACGCCCTTCGTACTTGTGGTCGCCTCATGGCTCCTCCAACTTCATCTCCAAGTCTCCTGGTTGTCTTCTGGTCCAAGAAAAATCATCGCGAAGGTTTTATTCCGTTTGGTATTCCTTTTCTGCGAAACTCAAAAACAGGAAAAAAAACAGGAACTGACACTGGGCTCTAGGTTAATAGGTTAGTCCCCAAAATAATATAAAATATTAAAATATCATATTAATGCACATAAAACATCCAAAACAGATAATATAATAGCATGGAACAATCAAAAATGATAGATACGTTGGAGACGTATCAGGGACGGCGGCTGGGAACCCGACCTCCCCCATATGCCGATTTTTCCGCCCCCTCCCCCCCGGGCGGCACTATTTCAAGCCCTTGGGGGGGCGAATAGCTGGAGATGCTCCAAGTCTTAAATTTGATATTGGTGCACGTATTTTTCTATATTTATATTTCAATTTTTTTGATGATATTCATTCAATGGGAGCAGATGTTCTCGTCAACTATGAGGCGCCTGTCGTGATTTGGTCAATCTCAATACTATGCTGGCTCAGTCACTCGGAAGTGCTCATATGAGTAGGGTGTGCGCGTGTGCGTTCATATATGCTTGTGTATGTGAGCAACTTCGATTGTATTGTGTTGAATAAAAGAACTGTTGCTCTGCGCTCCTCCTCGATCACAGTGCAGTTTTTTAACACAGTACAATCAAAGACACTCACCTCAATGAACGCACGCATGCATATCCTATCCTTATAAGCACCTCAGATTTTGAACCGACATAATATTTTGAGATTGATGAAGTCACCGTAGGTGCATCATATTCTACAGGGATGTCGAGAGATTGAGTCGGCACAACATTTTGAGATTGACCAAGCCACCTTAGGCGCCTCGTTCTGGACGGGAACATCTCCACCCACTGAAATCCTAAAATAAATTCAAAAAATGTGAACGCCAATGTTAAGTCTAGTATTTGAATCCTTGTGAGCTGATTTCATCAGAAGAAATCTAACCATCTGAGTTAGGCTCAGTTTGCAGGTCACGATGCATTTCTGAATTGTATATAGAATGTTTTTTCCTTTTCGAGTTGAACTTCATAGAATGTTAGAATGTTTGGGGAGCGAGATCACGGGTGGAAATGAAGTGACGACGATGTGTTTCTCGGAAATGAGAGTAAAATTGTAGCAACCAGACCTCAAACAGTCTGATCTCTGTGCTCCGGTGTCATCCCTGGATCAGTAATGCTGACACCACATAGTACTCGGAGGATTTATAGCAGAGTAGCAATCACACACTTATTACATCGAGTGTCTCATAAGAGAACTTATTACAATAAATATGGCTTAAGGCCATCTAATAATGATAACAGCGGAAGGCTTGGAAGATAAGTGAGTCCATCAACTCCAACGGCATCACTGAGTATAGAACCACGACCTAAAAACTCCTTAATCGTCGTCCGAAAAGTCTGCAACATTAACGTTGCAGCCCGAAACGGGTCAGCACATGGAATATGCTGGCAAAGTAACACATAGAGAGTAATGGAATGCAACAGCTATACTATATGCATATTTGGCTGGTGGAAAGCTCTATGGTTACAGTTTTGCGTAAAGCCAATTTTTCCCTACTTCAAAGGAATAAATTTATTTAACTATCATGGTAGTTGTTAAACATTGAGAATGGTTGACAGCATTCTCAATCTCAATTAAACATCATCATTAAACAAACCCAACAAAATTAATTTAGAGTAACATGTTGAGATTCACATGAAAATCCAGGTACTAGATACTCAAGATGTCCATAACCGGGGACACGGCTAACCATGATTAGTTTATTACACTCTGCAGAGGTTTGCGCACTTTTCCCCACAAGACTCGATCGCCTCCGTTTGGTTTCTCGCACTACATTGTGTTTGAGAAGACGGATGACCGAGACACAGTCTTTCAGAAGCGCTAGCACCTTACGATCGGGTAGACCGTACCACCTACATCCCCTACATCTGCTAGTCTACCACTGTAAGAGTTTGCACAACTTAGTCAACTATGCTAGAGCCCATAATAGCTTGTGGCTGCACACAGAAGTTTCTAGTATGAATAGTCTCATGATCCCTTTGAGCCTGGGTGGCGGTCCAAAAGAGAACAGGCAAACCCTGGATTACCCAGGTGCCTCAATCCACCCAGATGTGTGTTTAAGTTGCCACCTTAGATAAACCATTAATTAACAATCTCACATCTGTCATGGATATCACTCACCCAATCCACGTCTACTAGCATAGCATGGCATAATAAGCAAACGTAGAAGTAACTCCCAAAGGTTTGATAATAACAGGTAATAGGTACTACCTCATCTACTTCCCATCCCACAATTTAATTAGATCCTAAGCATGCAATGTGTGAGGATTGATCTAATGCAATAAAACTGGGTAGTAGAAAAGTATGATCAAAGTGTTACTTGCCTTGCTGATGATCCGCGAAACCAAACGATTCGAAGTAACAGGCGGCGCACTCCGGGTATTCTATCGCAGACAAACAAACAAGCACACAATAAGTACTCATCTAATGCACGGGTAAAACTCAAATAAGAGATCTAACCAGAAGGTTCAACTTAAGAACTCCGGTTGGCAAAAAGAATCAAATCGAACGAAGCAAGGAAAGTCAAACGGCGAAAGAAAACAACTTCGTTCTAGCAATCTGGATCTAGGGCAAATTTTACAGTAGCAAAAACTTGTTTAAGTTGATTAAACGGATAGAGGGTTTCGAGACGAATCTCTAGGCGCTTGAATCGCTTGATTCCGATAAACGAGCGAAAAGTTATACTATAACGAAAATCGGATTAGGAATCGCGATCAGAAAAATCGCGGATTTAATCCGAGAAAAAGAAAAACGACGAACGCTCGCTAGAACGAACGAATGGACGAACGCTCGCTATTTAAATAAACCGGAAAAACCGATCTATTTAAAAAACCGAAACTAAAAAAACCGACAAAAAACCGATCTTTTTTAAACGACGGCACGGAAAACGAGGCGCGGCGAACCTCGGCGGCGGCGGCGGACGAAGGCAGCGGCACGGCAGCGGCGGCGGCGCATGGGGGCGGGGCGGCTGGGGCGGCTAGGGTTTTCTCCCGGGGGTCTGGGCCGGCTTATATTGCCTAGTCGGGCCAGAGTCCTAGTCGGACACGGCCCGTTAGGTCGGTTCGTTTTTTTTTAATTATTCCGCTCAGAAGAAAAATAAAAAGAAATACTAACCGGACTTCAAAAATTCCGAAATAAATTTTCACGGGCTTCTAAAATCAAGCCGCACAAGGTGAACATTTATTTGGGACCTAAATGCAATTTTGAAAAACGCACATTTTTCCTAAATTCAATAAAACACCGAAAAACTCCGAAATAAAATCTTATTTGATTTTATTATTAAATCCTCAATATTTCTTTATTTGGGGAAAGTCATTTTATTCCCTCTCTCATATTTTTGTAATAGAAATAATTGATGATAAAATAAATAAAATCAAATGATCCTATTCTCAAAATTTGAGAGAACTCAAATATGAAAATAACGAAATCCCCAACTCTTTCCGTGGGTCATTGAGTTGCGTAGAATTTCTAGGATCAACCAAAATGCAAAATAAAATATGATATGCATTGATGATCTAATGTATAACATTTCAAATTGAAAATTTGGGATGTTACAAACCTACCCCCCTTAAGATAAATCTCGCCCTCAAGATTCGGGTTGGCTAGAAAATAGATGAGGATGGTCTTTGAGCAAGTCTTCCTCTCGCTCCCAGGTGGCTTCATCCTCTGTATGGTGGCTCCACTGAACTTTGTAAAACTTAATAACCTTGTTGCGAGTGACTCGACTGGCAAACTCGAGAATCTTCACTGGTTTCTCCTCGTAGGTCAAATCGTTATCCAACTGAATAGTTTCCAATGGCACTGTGTCTCTCAAGGGTATGTCAGCCATCTCCGCGTGACATTTCTTTAACTGAGAAACGTGGAACACATCATGAACTCCTGACAATCCTTCAGGCAATTCCAACTTGTATTGCCACTTCTCCCATACGCTCCAAAACTCGATATGGTCCTACAAATCGTGGCGCTAACTTCCCTTTAACTCCAAAACGCTTTGTTCCCCGAAGTGGAGATACTCGAAGATAAGCTCTATCTCCGATTTCGTAAACTGTCTCCTTGCGTTTAGAATCTGCATAACTTTTCTGCCTGGACTGGGCTACCTTGAGCCTATCGCGAATCAACTTCACCTTCTGTTCAGACTCTTTAATCAAGTCAGGACCAAACAACTGGTGGTTTCCAACTTCATCCCACGACAGCGGTGTCCTGCACCTCCTTCCGTACAAAGCTTCGAAAGGGGCCATCTTTAAACTGGTTTGGTAACTGTTGTTGTAAGAGAACTCTGCATGTAGCAAAATATCGTCCCAACTAGATCCATAATCTAGCGCACACGCTCTCAGCATATCCTCCAAAATCTGATTGACTCTCTCGGTCTGTCCATCTGTTTGTGGATGAAAAGCTGTACTGAATTCTAGCCTGGTTCCCAAAGTTTCGTGCAATTGCTTCCAAAACTTTGAGGTAAACTGGGTTCCTCTATCTGATACGATACTCCTTGGAACTCCATGCAAACATACGATTCTGGTCATGTATATCTTTGCCAACTTAGCACTGGTGTAAGTGGTCTTTACTGGGATGAAATGAGCTACTTTCGTCAATCGATCGACCACAACCCAAATCGAGTCGTAGCCTGAACGAGTCCTGGGCAATCCCGTGATAAAATCCATGCCTAACTTATCCCACTTCCATTCGGGTATCGGCAATGGTTGTAACAATCCTGCTGGCTTCTAATGGTCTGCCTTTACTCTCTGACATACATCACAAACTGCTACATACTCTGCAATATCCTTCTTCATTCCGGTCCACCAGAAAATATCCTTCAAATCCAAATACATCTTGGTATTACCTGGGTGAATTGAATACGGTGAATCGTGTGCCTCTTGCAAAATCAACTTCCTGATCTCCGAGTCATTGGGCACGTAAACGCGGTCTTCAAACCATAGGGTGTCGTGCTCATCCTCACGAAATCCTTTAGCTTTTCCTTTGCTCAATTTCTCCTTTATAGCGGCAATCTCTTTGTCAGCTTTCTGAGCTTCCCTGATTTTATCCATCAAAGTTGACTGAATCTCCAATGCTGCTACATAGCCTCTCGGAACTATTTCCAAACATAGTTCATGAAGATTTTATGCTAACTCTTTGGGTATTTCTCCCGTCATTAACGTATTGACCTGACTCTTACGGCTTAATGCGTCAGCTACTACATTAGCCTTTCCGGGATGATAATGCAATTTCATATCATAATCCTTGATAAGCTCCAACCATCTCCTTTGTCTGAGATTCAACTCCTTCTGGGTGAAAATGTACTTCAAACTCTTATGATCCGTGTACACCTCACAATGATTTCCAATGAGAAAATGTCTCCATGTTTTCAAAGCATACACTACGGCTGCTAACTCCAAATCATGCGTAGCATAATTCAACTCATGAGGCTTCAGTTGTCTTGAGGCATATGAAACAACTCTCCCTTCCTGCATAAGCACTGCTCCAAATCCTCGACATGAAGCGTCGCAGTACACCTCATAATCCTTGGTCTGGTCCGGGAAAATCAACACTGGTGAGGTAACCAAACGTTTCTTCAACTCCTGGAAACTAGCCTCACATTCCTCCGTCCATATGAACTTGTTATCTTTCTTCAACAACTCAGTCATAGGCTTCGCAATCTTTGAGAAATTCTCAATAAATCTCCGTAGTATCCTGCGAGTCCAAGAAAACTCCGGATCTCTCCAACTATTGTTGGGGCTTCCCACTTGGTCACGGTTTCCACTTTAGTGGGATCAACTGCTATACCTTCTCTAGATATAACATGTCCGAGGAATCCTACTTCCTTCAACCAAAACTCACATTTGCTGAACTTGGCATATAATTGATGTTCTCTGAGCTTTCCAAGTACCAAACGCAAATGCTCCTTATGCTCCTCTTCATTCTTCGAATAAACCAGGATATCATCAATGAACACTACGACAAACTTATCCAAGAACTCCATAAACACTTTGTTCATCATGTTCATAAAATAGGCAGGTGCGTTAGTCAGATCAAATGACATAACGGTATACTCATACAGCCCATACCTGGTAGTAAAAGCTGTCTTCGGAATATCCTGTTCTCGAATCTTCAACTGGTGGTATCCTGATCGCAGATCGATCTTGGAAAATACCTTAGCTCCTTGCAATCGATCAAACAGATCGTTGATCATAGGTAGTGGGTACTTGTTCTTGATCGTTACTTCATTCAATCCTCGATAATCAACAACCATCCTTAACAATCCATCCTTCTTCTCCACTAGAAGTACTGGCGATCCCCAAGGTGAAGAACTTGGACGAATATATCCCTTATCCAGTAACTCCTTAATCTGCTTCTTAATTTCCACCAAATCCTTTGCTGGCATCCTATATGGTCTCTTTGATATTGGCCCGGTGCCTGGCAATAGCTCAATCAAAAACTCAATATCTCTATCCGGTGGCATGCCTGGCAACTCTTCCAGAAATACATCGGGAAAATCCCTTACCACTGGTACTTCCTCCTGCACAACTCCTGTTAAGCAATTTACTTGAGTCCTCTTTGGCACATGTGGGGATACATACTTGATCCTTCTCCCTTCTGGGGTGGTAAGCAAAATTGACTTGCTAGCACACTCAATATTCCCTTCATACTTTGATAACCAATCCATGCCTAATATCATATCCAATCCTTGAGATTCCAATACTATTAGGTCTGAGGGAAAAACATAGTTACCAATCCTTAATGGTAACCGATCACACCATAGACTAGCCACATACTCTGCTCCTGGCGAGGTTACTAACATGGGTGACCTAAGGGCTTGGGTTGGTAGGTTATACTTATCCATAAATCCCCTTGAGATGTATGAATGCGATGCACCAGTATCAAAAAGAACGAATGCAGTAAATGACTTAACCAAAAACTTACCTATTACTGCATCGGGCTGAGCTTCAACCTCCTCCATGCTAACGTGGTTCACCTGTCCCCTGTTGAAAGGGTTCGGCTTCTTCCCAGAACTTACATTGCCATTTTGTCCTTCAGGACATTCATTGGCATAATGTCCGGTCTTCTGACACTTAAAACAAGTGACCTGGCTCAGGTCCTTCTTGGCTGGGGTTGATGGGTTGGTGCGGTTCTGGCCGTTGCTTCCTCCATTGCCATTACCATTTTTGGTGCCATTGTGATTGTGCGAGCTACCTCCTCCATGGGTATGCTGAAAATGTCCTCCCGGTCTAGGGGTAAAACGTGGCTTCTGCTGAGCTCCTGAATTGTACTTTCCTTGTCCATACTTCCTCTTGCAATTCTCAATTTACTGTTGCTTCCCTTCAATCATAAGAGCATGATCTACCAACTCCTAGTAGTTGTTGAAGGTTGCTACCATCAACTGCATGCTCAACTCATCATTCAGTCCTTCCAAAAACTTCTCCTGTTTAGCTGCATCCGTAGCGACATCATCTGGGGCATAACCTGCTAGTTTACTAAATTCCTCCACATACTGGCCAACTGTCCTTCCTCCTTGGCGCAGGTTGCGAAACTCACGCTTCTTCATGGCCATAGCTCCTGCTGAAACTTGTGCAGTACGAAAAGCCTGCTGAAACTGGTCCCATGTGACAGTGTCGACTGGGAAAGTGGCTGTGAAATTCCCCCACCATGATGTTGTGGGTCCTTCTAGCTGATGTGCGGCAAACTTCACCTTCTCCGCATCTGCGCATCCTGGTGTGGTCAACTCCCTAGCTGTCTTGCGGAGCCAATCATCTGCTACTATCGGCTCGGTGCCACTGGAAAACACCGGCGGATTCAGCCTAAGAAAATTGGCTAAGTGGTCAACAGGTGGTGGTGGTGGTGGTGGGTTGTTGTTGTTGTTCCCTTGATTCTGATTCTGGACTAGCAACTGCATCAATGTGTTCTACTGCTGGATCAACTGGGTGAGCTCCGTGGAAAGGCAAATCTGGGGTCACGTCTCGGAGGCATCTGAGGGTTTAGAAAAGATGATATATAAGAATAGAGGGGGTCTAAAGAGCAAACACTACCCATATGCACATGAGGCAAAAACAAACAATTCACTTCAATCAATCAAACAAGGGCATACAATCGATCTAACTATCGCAAAAGTGCTCGGACTACTATATTTACATGGTGGACTACTACTACTGATGAGGTGGTCTACTAGAAATATTCTTCGGTTGCAGACTCCATGATATCTGCTCCAGCTTCATCAACATAGTCATCATCGCTACTATCTGCTTCCGAGTCGGTTCCGTCGATGATGATGTAGTCTTCCGGGCTAATCTCCTGGAGTTCTTCGTCTTCATCTACTGGTGTAGGGCCTCCCATAAATATTCCAATCTTCTTGATCAGGTCGTCATTTTTCTCCACCAATACTTCAATTTCTTCTTCATAATCTTCACGTGTAGCCTTGAGTTCTTCCTCCAGTTCCTTGATTCTAGTCTTAGCCTTCTTCAGATCTATCATGTCGGCGCACATCTGGTTCTCCTGTCGTCGAATGTGCTAATTTAACTCCTGGATAAAAGCTGCAATTGATCTATCCTTCCTGGTGCTGATCATCTTCCAGTGCTCCTCTCGGCGCCCAAAAATCTGGTAGATAGTATCCTTGAGATCCTTGTGGTAGACTTCTCCAATGCGTCCCATGGCGATGTGAGCTGCCATGCTCTTTCCTAGACTCCAAGTTGGTGCATCAAAAGAAAACTCTATGGGCTCGGTGACTGGCATGAACGTCCTTCCTGAAACTTGAACTTGAATCATCTAGCGCTCTTCTTCAGGTAAAGTGGCGTTGTAGGTTCCCGTGAAGCTTGGTACTCCAATGTTCAGGTATCTAGTGACTTCCTTCAAGTGTCGTCCAAAGGGTGTATCTTTATCCGGTTGCGTGAACTTGTCCCTTGCATCCGCCATCCTAAAGAGTAGAAAAGATGAGAAGTCAGAAGAGACGAGAGTGGATAGTGATCTAGGTCTTTAGCTTAGTGGTCGTGTCCTACAGTCAGCGTGTGCTCTGATACCATCTCTGTAGCGACCAGACCTCAAACAGTCTGATCTCTGTGCTCCGGTGTCATCCCTGGATCGGTAATGCTGACACCACACAGTACTCGGAGGATTTATAACAGAGTAGCAATCACACACTTATTACATCAAGTGTCTCATAAGAGAATTTATTACAATAAATATGGCTTAAGGCCATCTAATAACGATAACAGTGGAAGGCTTGGAAGATAAGTGAGTCCATCAACTCCAACGGCATCACTGAGTATAGAACCACGACCTAAAAACTCCTTAATCGTCGTCCGAAAAGTCTGCAACATTAACATTGCAGCCCGAAACGGGTCAGCACATGGAATATGCTGGCAAAGTAACACATAGAGAGTAATGGAATGCAACAGCTATACTATATGCATATTTGGCTGGTCGAAAGCTCTATGGTTACAGTTTTGCGTAAAGCCAATTTTTCCCTACTTCAAAGGAATAAATTTATTTAACTATCATGGTAGTTGTTAAACATTGAGAATGGTTGACAGCATTCTCAATCCCAATTAAACATCATCATTAAACAAACCCAACAAAATTAATTTAGAGTAACATGTTGAGATTCACATGAAAATCCAGGTACTAGATACTCAAGATGTCCATAACCGAGGACACGGCTAACCATGATTAGTTTATTACACTCTGCAGAGGTTTGCGCACTTTTCCCCACAAGACTCGATCGCCTCCGTTTGGTTTCTCGCACTACATGGTGTTTGAGAAGACGGATGACCAAGACATAGTCTTTCAGAAGCGCTAGCACCTTACGATCGGGTAGACCGTACCACCTACATCCCCTACATCTGCTAGTCTACCACTGTAAGAGTTCGCACAACTTAGTCAACTATGCTAGAGCCCATAATAGCTTGTGGCTGCACACAGAAGTTTCTAGTATGAATAGTCTCATGATCACTTTGAGCCTGGGTGGCGGTCCAAAAGAAAACACGCAAATCCTGGATTACCCAGGTGCCTCAATCCACCCAGATGTGTGTTTAAGTTGCCACCTTAGATAAACCATTAATTAACAATCTCACATCTGTCATGGATATCACTCACCCAATCCACGTCTACTAGCATAGCATGGCATAATAAGCAAACGTAGAAGTAACTCCCAAAGGTTTGATAATAACAGCTAATAGGTACTACCTCATCTACTTCCCATCCCACAATTTAATTAGATCCTAATCATGCAATGTGTGAGGATTGATCTAATGCAATAAAACTGGATAGTAGAAAAGTATGATCAAAGTGTTACTTGCCTTGCTGATGATCCGCGAAACCTAACGATTCGAAGTAACAGGCGGAGCACTCCGGGTATTCTATCGCAGACAAACAAACAAGCACACAATAAGTACTCATCTAATGCACGGGTAAAACTCAAATAAGAGATCTAACCAGAAGGTTCAACTTAAGAACGCCGGTTGGCAAAAAGAATCAAATCGAACGAAGCAACGAAAGTCAAACGGCGAAAGAAAACAACTTTGTTCTAGCAATCTGGATCTAGGGCAAATTTTACAGTAGCAAAAACTTGTTTAAGTTGATTAAACGGATAGAGGGTTTCGAGACGAATCTCTAGGCGCTTGAATCGCCTGATTCCGATAAACGAGCGAAAAGTTATACTAAAACGAAAATCGGATCAGGAATCGCGATCAGAAAAATTGCGGATTTAATACGAGAAAAAGAAAAACGACGAACGCTCGCTAGAACGAGCGGACGAACGCTCGCTATTTAAATAAACCGAAAAAACAGATCTATTTAAAAAAACGAAACTAAAAAACCGACAAAAAAACCGATCTTTTTTTAAACGACAGCACGGAAAATGAGGCACGGCGAACCTCGGCGGCGGGATCCGGCGGCGGCGGCGGCGGATGACGGCGGCGGCGCGGCGGCCGGGGTTTTCTCCCGGGGGGCTGGGCCGGCTTATATTGCCTAGTCGGGCCAGAGTCCTAGTCGGACACGGCCCGTTAGGTCGATTCGTTTTTTTTTTAATTATTCCGCTCGGAAGAAAAATAAAAAGAAATACTAAACGGACTTCAAAAATTCCGAAATAAATTTTCACGGGCTTCTAAAATCAAGACGCACAAGGTGAACATTTATTTAGGACCTAAATGAAATTTTGAAAAACGCACATTTTTCCTAAATTCAATAAAACACCGAAAAACTCCGAAATAAAATCTTATTTGATTTTATTATTAAATCCTTAATATTTCTTTATTTTGGGAAAGTCATTTTATTCCCTCTCTCATATTTTTGTAATAGAAATAATTGATGATAAAATAAATAAAATCAAATGATCCTATTCTCAAAATTTGAGAGAACTCAAATATGAAAATAACGAAATCCACAACTCTCTCCGTGGGTCATTAAGTTTCGTAGAATTTCTAGGATCAATCAAAATGCAAAATAAAATATGATATGCATTGATGATCTAATGTATTCATTCCAAATTAAAAATTTGGGATGTTACAAAAATGATGTACACGATTGACTATATTGTTCACGTGGGTTGAACATAAACTTTTGAAGTTGAAAGCTGAGGCTCGTGCATTGTCCAGGTACATAGAGGGGTTTGATTTGCATACATTTCTTGCACGCAATACGATATGTCATCACATAGTATCACATTACACTTGCCCTAAATAAAAATATCACATTACTAACTGCACCCCAAAACATGCAATGTTGCAACATAAATATGGCTGTGGAGTGGAAGGCACAACGCAGAGGTCGACCGCTAATACTTGGACTGGTATTGGTATATGCTACAGTAGAAACAAAGGCTGAGCTTCGGCCGCACATGCCACCTAACTTTGGACGCAATCACCTCTTCGCTATAATAACTTGCTAGGCCGTCGGCGAATTGACCGCAAGTCCTCAAGCTCGGTGAAACTGCACCGTGGCGTGAAGGATGAGCATGATCACAATTCACAACTCACAACAATGCACAGATCGGAGACACACAAAAACTGAAGGATAAAATATCATACTTGCAACTCAAGTGTGGCAAGATTTGACAAATATCAGATGGCGGGCCAAGGTGAATATCACCTGCCAAATGATTGAGAACTTGTCTATGCCTCGGCAAACAGATAGCGCAGCGAAGGAGCCACAACCGCTACGCTCAGACTATTACCCAGCATGGCATACCTACAAAATGAGCAAAGCGTCATTCAACTAGTGGATAATGATTTCTAGTAGAACAAATGACTGACTCTTTCACATTATTACTGGATGAATCATGATCAAAACGTAGCTTCCTGAATTCACATCAGAGGGAAAGGTGGGACTAAAAACACTTACTGTTGTCTGAGGCTTATGTGATCCGGAAAACGGAAACTCGGGGGAAATGAATGCAAATTTGCGACCTGAAAAATAAATGAATACCGCATGCTATGAATCATAAGAGAGCAGAAGTATGTAAATATATGTGAAATTATGAGAAAATATTCACCTCTCTGAGGGGTGAAAAACCGTAGACCCAACTCATTCAGTGAAGACATTTCAAGGTTCTCTTTTGGAACTGGTTTGAGGTTCTATAATTTGAAGAACATTATCACAAAATAAGGAATCGTGAAAATAATGAGGTAACACCAGAGGGTTAGTGGTGCAAAAAAACTGAAGACTGGAACTGAAGACAGGCAAGAGAAGAGCCTTACTTTAGATGTAACCAGTACAGAGCCTGTGCCCTTCACATAGCAATAATAACTTTTAGTAAAACAGCAGCACCGTTTTGATTCAGGGTATACAATATCTTACAAACAGTCAAGGATTCACCAACTCACCACAGTCAAGCATTGGTTAACAAAAAGGTAGCAATAACATGTATGCAGAAGTACATTCCTACTCATTATGAGGACAAGTGTCAAGAAGGAACTAAGGATACCCATAGCATTTCCCCACCGTTCAATCAAGTTTAGTGGAACTGTGTAGTCATGTGAAGCAGTTTCAATTGGAGTGCATTCATCAGCCTCCTTAACTACATAATAGAGAGTGGCGCTGAAACTAGATTGGTGGACCTGCTGCTTCAAACATCCGGACAATTTAAATACAAACTGCAGACCTGTACTTACAGTCAGAGATGATGGCTGAACATTCCTTATCTCCAATACTCTGTGCTTCAAGGAAGTTTCTTATTGGATTACATACTACTTCCAGATCATCTTCATTCTGATCATAGCTATTCTGAGTTCTCGTAGTGTTCAATGTTAGGCATGTAGGTGTCCTAAGCAGCTTGTCATTGACTGATGAATTTGGAAAACACATAGATTCCTGTTTTGCCTGTAGATAAAGTATGGTTAAATAGTTATGGAATTCCTCAGGAACTGTCTCCTGAAGTTTCCCACTTCTGAAGAAACTGGAAACCCAAAATAGTTTCTTATGGTTAGCTATGATCTCTTCTAGGTGCTTGGCAAACTCATATTTTTACCACTTATAAGCAACATACTCCTTGAATCTACTCACGCTCATTTTGCACATTTTGGGGCTTCCAGAGTGATGAAGAATTGAGATAATGACGTAAATAAGATCCATGACATGTTGCTAAGATATGCCGACTGATTGCAATGGAACAGCAGGTGGATGCACAAGTTCTTACCAAACAGAAGTAGCGTGGTCTAGAATATGGGACACCAAACTGCAAGGGGCTTAGGATGAATTCTTGTGTGTTGAAATTGAGAGTTGAAAGGACTGCTAGCAACTGGTCATGTGTATCAGACACCTGTCACAAGCAATTGATACTGATAGAGGTCCAAATACTACAGTCAACTGTGATTCAAATAATTTTAAGCTTAAAAAACCTCGAATCCAACAACATTTTCCACAAATAACATTTGTGGAGGAAAGCTCATGTTTTGCATAAGGTTTAAAATCTTTATAAATGAAAATGCCCGAGCATCAGCTGAATGTTTCTGAAGTCCTGCATGGCAATCCACCCATTAGTGAAATTTGAAACTGAAGCAGGTAATGTCAAAAGGAAGCTGCTCCAGAATCAAACCTTGCCGTGTATATGGTTGACATGGAGGAGAAAGGAGCCATGCATGTGCCTGGTACTTGTCTAGATCACCAGCAGTGAGTGTTTGAATGTTTCCCTGCAGTGACATAACAGTACATGTAGATGTAGTGCGGTCAAAATTAACATGTTCCTCCACTGCAATATAGACCGTGTATGCCTTAATTTATGTACCTAACGATGACATGATGAATCATCAGTAAAAATCCAACCAGCCTATAGTCAACTTCTTTCTAACAATGTAGTCAGTTCAAATAAATTCTCCAAGTATTACTTCCAATTTAGTAATCACATGTATGAGAAAATTCTGCATAGTGCACAATGCATACATGCTAAGAAGGGTACTTGCGGTGTCAAAAAAAAAACTGATGGGCGCAGTTAATCCTCACTGCTAGTCGAGATACTACAGGTATCAGGACAATACATATACCAGTTTCGTCGCCTAAAATTTTCACCACCACGAATCAGTAGTGCTTAACAGTTAGCACAGCAAGAAACTTCCGGTTTTCGCCTAGATCCAAGTTTGCCAGGGCTTATAGATTTCTGGGGAAACGGGACGCACCTGGCAGGGGCGGTGGCCGAAGTTGTGCTCGTAGACGTCGTTCGCGACGTCGTTGATGTCAAAGGCCTCCACCACCTCCGCTCGAACGCCCGACGACGCAAGGGCGTACCGCTGCGAACAAAGGAGGCGGCAAAACAGAACCCTAGTCGCCGTTAGATGTGCCGCAGGGTTCAGGTGGAGTACGGAAGTAGAAGGAGGATATGAGTACCATGCCGCCGATACCGCTGTAGAACTCGAGGACCCTCCATGGGGGCGGCGTCTCCATTAACTCCAGTTATCGCGCGGCGGCGGCTGGTCGGCTGGACGGTGGTTCTCGTAGGCTTCTGTTGTTTTGCAGTGCACAGTTACACAAGCCGGGTGCTCGAGTTCGAGCCCTCGCCTGTTCAGCCCAAGTGGCCCAGCCGTTTCAGTTGTCTATCCAAAATTTCAGCAGATACCTCTATTTTCTTTTTTGGAATCTACTCCCTCCATTCCAGAATGTAGTGCTTCCTATATCCCCGTGCTTCAACTTTGACCGTAAATTTAACTACCAAGACCGATTGCGGCGGGAGCAAAAATTATATCAGTGAATTCGTATTCGAAAGAAGTTTTTAAGTATGTAACTTTTTCTCCCGCTGCAGTCGGTCTCGTACGTTAAATTTATGGTCAAAGTTCGACCTCGGGAAGCGCGGGCGCACTATATTTTGGAATGGAGGGAGTATCTATAACTCCCCTTCGCTCGCGCTGCCTCCAGGGGGCGGCTCTGGCGAAACCTAGCCGCCGCCGCCCCCGTCCTCCCTTCCTCTCGTCCTTCCCACCGCCGCCGGAGGAAGCCGACAAGCAAAGCTCGCCCGACGGACGGCGGTGGTGGGAGCGCCTCCTTCTTCCACACGGGGGCCTCCGGCTGCTCCCCGCAACGGTGTCCCTGGGCGAGTCGCGTGACGGCGGAGCATGGGCGCTGGGGCGGCGGCCCCAGAGGCGTACACGGTGGCTGCGCAGCCACTGCTGCGAGGGCAGCATGGTGACCAGCGGTAGTAGCGGATCTGGGCTCCCCTTCCTAGATTCGCCCTGCGGCGTGAGGGGCCGGTCGGCGGGGAGGCATGGAGTGGAGGCGCGGAGGAGGTGGAGGTTCACGGCCGAGACTGCAGCGGAGCGTGCCTGAGTGTCACGGCAGAGGTTCTGGCAACCGTCGCCCCCGGATCCCTGGTGGCTGCAGCGGGGCTGTGCTGCGGGGAAGGGCACATCGGAGGTGCTCTAGGCACGATGGCCTACCCGGGAGGCGGCGGTGCGGGTGTGCCAGAAGGTCGAGATGCGAGCCGATCTGGGCCAGAGTCCGTGCCAGATCCAGGTCATGCGGTTGCCGCTGTGAGACTGTCCGTCGAAGTGGTGGGACAACCACGGTGTACGGCAGCCCATGTCTGGGCGGCTGGAGGTGGAAGCTAGCTCGGGGCTGCCAGTTCTTGGTCGTGCTGCAGGTGTAAGATTGGTTGTGTTCTCCTACTCATGCGCGTCTTTGAGGGTCGCGCTCTCTCTACTATGGGAGGTGTTGGCGGACCACGATGGTGCAGCTTCGTTGGCAAGGGGCCGCGGTGGCGGCAGTGTGAGGCTTCATGGACGGTGCTACCCTAAGCTGGAGGTGTGGAGATTGGCGGCGATATGGATGAAAATTCTGCCCGGTTTTTGCCAGGTCGGTGGCAATGACACCCGCGGGTGTCATTCCCCTCCTTGGAGGCGTCATCGAGGTGCATCGCCATTCCTCTCGCTCCCTTGGTGATGGTAGGTGTCTCCGGGCGAAAGCCTAGATCGGCACGATGGCGGTGTGTAACACCCCGGATATGATTTTCCCAATTTGTACTCCAACTCTTGCCGTTTCCGGCGCTAAGTTATATTTATTTCCTCGGGTTCGGGTTTTGTCTCCGTGTGTTGTTGTCGTTGTCATGCATCTCATATCATGCCATCATGTGCATTGCATTTGCATACGTGGTCGTCTCATGCATTCGAGCATTTTCCCCGTTGTCCGTTTTGCATTCCGGCGCTTCGTTCTCCTCCGGTGGCCATTTCTAGCTTTCTTTCGTGTGTGGGGATTAAACATTTCCGGATTGGACCGAGACTTACCTAGCGGCCTTGGTTTACTACCGGTAGACCGCCTGTCAAGTTTCGTACCATTTGGACTTCGTTTGATACTCCAACGGTTAACCGAGGGACCGAAAAGGCCTCGTGTGCATTGCAGCCCAACACCCCTCCAATTTGGCCCAAAACCCACCAAACTCTGCTCCATCATCTAGAGCGTTCGATCACGATCGCGTGGCCGAAAACCGCACCTCATTTGGACTCTCCTAGCTCCATCTATGCATATAAATAGACCCCCTCATTCCAAATCCCGGGTCTCCTCCCCCGAAACCCTAAAATCTCAGATCCGCCGCCGCCGGACCCGTCCGGACGGCGCCGGACACGTCCGCCCAGCCCCGCCGCTGGCACATTCGGGCGGTGTTGCTGGTCTTGTTTTAACCTGCCGAAGTGTCTTGAGTAACCGAGATACCGAGTCTGATCGGAACATCTTGGGAGGAGGTCTATTCCTTCGTTGACCGTGAGAGCTTGTCATGGGCTAAGTTGGGACCCCCCCTGCAGGGATTTGAACTTTCGAAAGCCGTGCCCGTGGTTATGGGCAGATGGGAATTTGTTAATGTCCGGTTGTAGATAACTTGAACCTTAACTTAATTAAAATGAATCAACCGAGTGTGTTACCGTGATGGCCTCTTCTCGGCGGAGTCCGGGAAGTGGACATGGTGTTGGAGTAATGTTTGCGCAGGTTGCTCGCTAGTTTCTCGCTCGCGCTTTGCCTCCTCTTCCCGCTCTCCTTTGCGAATAAGTTAGCCACCATACTTGCTAGTCGCTTGCTGCAGCTCCACTTATATTTTACCTTGCCTTGCCTATAAGCTTAAATAGTCTTGATCGCGAGGGTGCGAGATTGCTGAGTCCCTATGGCTCACAGATTACTATTACACCAGATGCAGGGCCTGATGATTTCGCTCTAGGAGACGCGTATGAGCTCAAGTGGGAGTTCGACGAAGACTCACAATGTTACTATGTCTCCTTTCCCGATGATCAGTAGTGGTGCCCAGTTGGGGGTGATTGGGACCGTGTCGCATGTTGGGTTCTCTTTCATTTTGGCGCCATAGTCGGGCCATGAGTGTTTGGATGATGTAATATTATTTATGTACTTGATTGACGTGGCGAGTGTAAGCCAACTATGTTATCTTCCCTTTTATTATCATATTACATGGGATGTTGTGAAGATTGCCTAACTTGCGACATATGCCTTCAATGCAATTATGTCTCTAAGTCGTGCCTCGACACGTGGGAGCTATAGTCGCATCGAGGGTGTTACACGGTGTCTTCGACATTATCTCTCTGTTGGGAGCATCGTGTCTGGAGACACGGTTTGGAGGTCCTACGTTGTGCTCCTCCGGTGTTCGCCATTGTTCACGATCGATCTTCCGAGGCGCAATGTACGGCCATTGTTGGTGATTCCAAGACGGTGCCTTCCTCGGGGCGGATCGAGTCCCGCCATTCTCTTGGCACCCCATTTAGGCATAAAGTGGGGATGGTGCGTAGATAAGGGATGCTCGGTGGAGATGCCATCTTTTGGAGGTGATCTACAGCGGTCGAGACGCGACGAGGTTTTTCTGTTATGGACATGCTCTTTTGCTTTGTAGTTGTCTTGTCGTTGGTGGTTGTCTTTGGACTAGCCTGGGTGTTGAGTTCGTGCTATCCTCGTTGTTCACAGCGAGCGATAGTTGTCTTGTACTGCAATTCTCTTCTTCTATAAAACTATGGTACGCAATTTGTGTACTGTCGAAAAAAACAATCACTGGATTTCAGTGCTCATGGGCATGGTCAAGTTAGTATCCTTCTCGGTTATTTTAATGGACAGAGGCTTGAGGAGTTCAGACCATTGAAGGGTATTCGACAAGGAGATCCCATCTCCCTCTATCTCTTTTTTTGGCAGCGGAGGGCCTTTCTGGCCTGTTAAAATATAACCAGCCATTGCATCTAAGCGGGATTAAGGTGGCTTCTTCGGCTCCGCCGGTGAATCATCTCTCATTTGCTGATGATAGACTATTGTTCTTCAAGGCGAGTGTGGAGAGGGCAGTTGAGTTGTCAAACCTATTGGATACTTATTGTCAGGCTTCAGGTCAACGGGTTAACAAAGATAAGTGAAACATCTTTTTCAGCAAAGGTTTGCCCTAGTGCGGTTTAGGAAGAGGTAAAGCTACCATTAATGAATCTCTCAATGAGTATTTTGGCTTACCCTCTGATGTTGGTCAATCAAATAATGGCACATTTAAATTCCTCAAGGATAGAATTTGGTCTAAGATCAAAGGATGGCCTGAGAAAATTTTGTCGGCGGGAGGGAAGGAAGTTCTCATCAAGTCAGCACAAGCAATCTCCGTGTATTCCATGGCGTGTTTCAAACTTCCTAGAGGGCTAATACCCTCATTATGGGCTTTTGTAGGGGCAACAAAGAAGGAAAGAGAAAACATCATTGGGTATCATGGAAGATAATGACATCTCCCAAGTTCATGGAGGACTAGAATTCCATGACCTGGAACTTTTTAACTTGACACTTTTGGCGAAACAATCATGGAGGCTACTGCAGGATCCCACATCGCTTGGCGCTCTCATATTAAAGGTGGTGTACATCCCTACCACATTAATTTTGGAAGCTAGACTTGGCTCCAACCCGTCACAGATTTGGAGAGCGATTTTGGATAGTAGGGAGGTTTTGAAACCAGGCCTAATATGCGGAATTTGGGATGGACGTTCTACCAAAATTTGGGACTATAACTGGATCCTGAAATAACCCCTATTGAGGCCGCTACTACCTCTGCTTTCGCACCCACCCCATCAATAGTTCATGAACTGTTAAACCACACGGGTGTTACTTGGAATTCAGCTCTTGTTCGGCAAGTGTTTTTTCCTATGGATGCGGATGACATATTGAGCATACCCCTTTGCATGGGAGGAGTTCTGAGTTTTGGTCTTGGCATTTTGAATAGAAAGGCAACTTCACAAAGACAGGCATATCATATGCTCGTCGACACGAAGATCAAGAGGGAAAATTGGCTCGGCGGGATACTGGGCTCATCCGACAATCAGCAAGTATGCAAGGCTTGGTCGAAGTTATGGAAGCTCTTGGTTCCTTCTAAACTGAAAATCTTTGTTTGGCATTTGGTGCAACAATCCATACCTACATCCGGCCTCGTACACCACTGGCATATGGCCACATCTAGCAACTATGGATTATGCGGGTGCCCGGACTCTTGGAGGCACTCCCTCCTGGACTGCACATCATCGAGGTGTACATGTTCATTGAGTGATGAGGGGATCACAAAATGCATGGCAACATGCAAGGAACCAAATGTGAATAACTAACTTTTTGCAATGAGTAATTTACTATCACATGTGGATTTCACGAAGCTTGTAGTTACCCTTTGTGCATTTTTTGTCTGCAAGGAGGAAAGCTATCCACGAGGGTATTTTCCAGAGCCCAGTTTCCATCCATCACATTGTCACATCCTATCTAGCTGAGCTTAATGCATGACATATACCAGCCTAGTCACCACATGCGAGCATGTGATAATGTCACATCCCAAATTTCCTTAAATTTAGGATGTGCATGTGCATCGATGTTTTCCTTGCATATTTAGGTTTTGAAACATACATGGCCAATTCTTAACCCTAAATCATTTTAGAGTTTATTAAATGGCCATGAATGTTCCACTGAAATAAGTTTTCAAAAATCTTCATAAGGGCATGAAAGAATTTTCCTAAGATTAATATTTGCCCAATTTTGTTGAGTGAACTAGGGCTTGAGAATAGTTTAAGTTGGGAAATTTAAACAACAAGTAAAACCCTGGATAAAAAATAAAAAGGAAAATACTTTGCAAAGGGGCCTAGTACTATTTGACAAAAATAGTTTGTCAAAATTCACAAAGAAAATGTTCATGTAATCAGAAATATTCCAAAATGATTTTGGAGAAAGTTTGCTATTGGTGGAAAAATCAAATTCAAATTCACAAAGGACAAAGGAGTAAAGAAAAAAAAAGCCCAGCCAGCCAGTCGGGCCATCTAAGGCCCAGCTAGCCAACCGAGCCTATGTTGCGTCACGCCATCTAAGGACCCACCCACCAGGATCACCCTCAACCTTGCGCAACCGCCGCCCGATGCACGCACCCATGACCCGAGCATGCCCACACCCGTGGGTGGGGCTCTTTCCACAACTTAATTGGAGGCTCCCAACGCCACCATGAAGCTTCACCACAATGGAGTGTGGATTCGAGGTGACCTCTTCCGTCTAGGGTGCCCAAACACGTAAGAGTAGCAAGATCTGCGAGGATTAGTGGGGGGAATCAAAATATCTATTGGTGGAAGTGTAGGTCGAGGCCCTCTCCTCCAAACCCTAGAAGACCAACAAGTTTTGATGGCTAGGGAGAGAGATCGGCGAAAATGGAGCTTAGGGAAATAATGGAGCTTTGGGGATAAGACGTAGGTAGACCCGCTTTATATAGTGGGACAAAATATCTAACCGTTATGCTCAGCCTTCAGTAAAGCGGTACTACCATTTCAGGTGGCAGTACCTGAAGGAAATATGCCCTAGAGGCAATAATAAAGTTATTATTTATTTCCTTATATCATGATAAATGTTTATTATTCATGCTAGAATTGTATTAACAGGAAACATGATACATGTGTGAATACATAGACAAACAGAGTGTCACTAGTGTGCCTCTACTTGACTAGCTTGTTGATCAAAGATGGTTATGTTTCCTAGCCATAGACAAAGAGTTGTCATTTGATTAACGGGGTCACATCATTAGGAGAATGATGTGATTGACTTGATCCATTCTGTTAGCTTAGCACTTGATCGTTTAGTTTGTTGCTATTGCTTTCTTCATGACTTATACATGTTCCTATGACTATGAGATTATGCAACTCCCGTTTACCGGAGGAACACTTTGTGTGCTACCAAACGTCACAACGTAACTGGGTGATTATAAAGGTGCTCTACAGGTGTCTCCGAAGGTACTTGTTGGGTTGGCGTATTTCGAGATTAGGATTTGTCACTCCGATTATCGGAGAGGTATCTCTAGGCCCACTCGGTAATACACATCACTTAAGCCTTGCAAGCATTGCAACTAATGAGTTAGTTGCGGGATGATGTATTACGGAACGAGTAAAGAGACTTGCCGGTAACGAGATTGAACTAGGTATTGAGATACCGACGATCGAATCTCGGGCAAGTAACATACTGATGACAAAGGGAACAATGTATGTTGTTATGCGGTTTGACCGATAAAGACCTTCGTAGAATATGTAGGAGCCAATATGAACATCCAAGTTCTGCTATTGGTTATTGACCGGAGACGTGTCTTGGTCATGTCTACATACTTCTCGAACCCGTAGGATCCGCACGCTTAAAGTTCGATGATGGTTATGTTAAGAGTTTATGGTTTTTGATGTACCGAAGGTAGTTCGGAGTCCCGAATGAGATCGGGGACATGACGAGGAGTCTCGAAATGGTCAAGACGTAAAGATTAATATATTGGACGACTATATTCGGACATCGAAAAGGTTCCGAGTGATTCGGGTATTTTTGGAGTACCGGGGAGTTACGGGAATTCATCGGGAGAAGTATTGGGCCTTATTGGGCCATACGGGAATAGAGGAGAGAGGCCAAAAGGAAGGTGCCCCCCTTCTGGTCCGAATTGGACAAGGGGTGCAACCCCCTTTTCCTTTTCCCTCTCCCTCTCTTTCCTTCTCTCCTACTCCGGAAAGGAAAGGGGAATCCTACTAGGACTTGGGAGTCCTAGTAGGACTCCCCACACTTGGCGTGCCCCCTCTAGGGCCGGCCTCTCCCTCCCTCCTTTATATACGGGGGTAGGGGGCACCTCTAGAGACAACAATTGATCTCTTGGATCTTTTAGCCGTGTGTGGTGCCCCTCTCCACCATAGTCCACCTCGATAATATCGTAGCGGTGCTTAGGCAAAGCCCTGCGATGGTAGAACATCAACACCGTCACCACGCCGTCGTGCTGACGGAACTCTCCCTCAAAGCTCGGCTGGATCGGAGTTCGAGGGACGTCATCGAGTTGAACGTGTGCAGAACTCGGAGGTGTCGTGCGTTCGATACTTGATTGGTCGGATCGTGAAGACGTACGACTACATCAACCGTGCTGTGCTAACGCTTCCGCTTTCGGTCTACGAGGGTACATGGACACACTCTCCCCTCTCATTGCTATGCATCACCATGATCATGTGTGTGCGTAGGAATTTTTTGAAATTACTATGTTCCCCAATAGTGGTATCAGAGCCTGGTTTTTTGCATTGATGTTATATGCACGAGTAGAACACAAGTGAGTTGTGGGCGATACAAGTCATACTGCTTACCAGCATGTCATACTTTGGTTCGGCGGTATTGTTGGATGAAGCGGCCCGGACCGACATCACACGTACGCTTACGCGAGACTGGTTCTACCGACATGCTTTGCACACAGGTGGCTGGCGGGTGTCAGTTTCTCCAACTTTAGTTGAATCAAGTGTGGTTATGCCCGGTCCTTGAGAAGGTTAAAACATCACTAACTTGACAAACTATCGTTGTGGTTTTGATGCGTAGGTAAGAACGGTTCTTGCTCAGCCCGTAGCAGCCACGTAAAACTTGCAACAACAAAGTAGAGGACGTCTAACTTGTTTTTGCAGGGCATGTTGTGATGTGATATGGTGAAGACGTGATGATATAAGTTGTTGTATGAGATGATCATGTTTTCTTGAAGTTATCGGCAACTGGCAAAAGCCTTATGGTTGTCTCTTTATTGCATAAGATGCAAGTGCCAAATAATTGCTTTACTTTATCGCTATGCGATAGCAATAGTTGCAAGAGCAATTGTTGGCGAGACGACCATGTGATGACACATTGATATAGATCAAGATGATGGAGATCATGGTGTCATGCCGGTGACGATGGAGATCATGATGATGCTTTGGCGATGGAAATCAAAGGCACAAGATGATGATGGCCATATCATGTCACATATTTTGATTGCATGTGATGTTTATCTTTTATACATCTTATTTTGCTTAGATTGATGGTAGCATTATAAGATGATCTCTCACTAAATTTCAAGGTATAAGTGTTCTCCCTGAGTATGCACTGTTGCGAAAATTCTTCGTGCTGAGACACCACGTGATGATCGGGTGTGATAAGCTCTACGTTCAAATACAACGGGTGCAAAACAGTTGCACACGCGGAATACTCGGGCTAAACTTGGCGAGCCTAGCATATGCAGATATGGCCTTGGAACACTGAGACCGAAAGGTCGAGCGTGAATCATATAGTAGATATGATCAACATAGTGATGTTCACCATTGAAACTACTCCATCTCACGTGATGATTGGACATGGTTTAGTTGATATGGATCACGTGATCACTTAGAGGATTAGAGTGATGTCTATCTAAGTGGGAGTTCTTTAATTAATTTGATTAATTGAATTTTAATTTATCATGAACTTAGTCCTGGCAGTATTAGCATATCTATGTTGTAGATCAATAGCTCGCGTTTGGCTCCCCTGTTTTATTTTTGATATGTTCCTTGAGAAAACTAAGTTGAAAGATGTTAGTAGCAAGGATGTGGATTGGATCTGTGATCTGAGGTTTATCCTCATTGCTGCACAGAAGAATTATGTCCTTAATGCACCGCTAAGTGACAGACCTATTGCAGGAGCAGATACACACGTTATGAACGTTTGTCTAGCTCAATATGATGACTACTTGATAGTTTAGTGCACCATGCTTAACAGCTTAGAATCGGGACTTCAAAGACGTTTTGAATGTCATTGACCATATGAGATGTTCCAAGAGTTGAAGTTAATATTTCAAGAAAATACCCGAGTTGAGAGATATGAAGTCTCCAACAAGTTCGATAGCTAAAAAGATGGAGGAGAATAGCTCAAGCAGTGAGCATGTGCTCAGATTGTGTGGGTACTACAATCGCTTGAATCAAGTGGGAGTTAATCTTCTAGATAAGATAGTGATTGACAGAATTCTCTGGTCACTATCACCAAGTTACTAGAAATTCGTGATGAACTATAATATGCAAGGGATAACGGAAACGATTCCCAAGCTCTTCGTGATGCTGAAATCGACGAAGGTAGAAATCAAGAAAAGCATCAAGTGTTGATGGTTGACAAGACCACTAGTTTCAAGAAAAGGGCAAAGGGAAGAAGGGGAACTTCAAGAAGAATGGCAAGCAAGTTGCTGCTCATGAGAAGAAGCCCAAGTCTAGACCTAAGCCTGAGACTAAGTGCTTCTACTGCAAAGGAAATGGTCACTGGAAGTGGAATTACCCTAGATACTTGGAAGATAAGAAGGATGGCAAAGTAAACAAAGGTATATTTGATATACATGTTATTGATGTGTACTTTACTAGTGTTTATAGCAACCCCTCGGTATTTGATACTAGTTCAGTTGCTAAGAGTAGTAACTTGAAACGGGAGTTGCAGAATAAACAGAGACTAGTTAAGGGTGAAGAGACAATGTGTGTTGGAAGTGGTTCCAAGATTGATATGATCACCATCGCACACTCCCTATACTTTCGAGATTAGTGTTGAACCTAAATAAGTGTTATTTGGTGTTTGCGTTGAGCATGAATATGATTTGATCATGTTTATTGCAATATGGTTATTCATTTAGGTTAGAGAATAATTGTTGTTCTGTTTACATGAATAAAACCTTCTATGGTCATACACCCAATGAAAATGGTTTGTTGGATCTCGATCATAGTGATACACATATTCATAATATTGAAGCCAAAAGATGCATAGTTAATAATGATAGTGCAACTTATTTGTGGCATTGCTGTTTAGGTCATATTGGTGTAAAGCGTATGAAGAAACTCCATGCTGATGGGCTTTTGGAATCACTTGATGCTTGCGAACCATGCCTCATGGGCAAGATGACTAAGACTCTGTTCTCTGGAACAATGGAGCGAGCAACTGACTTATTGGAAATAATACATACTGATGTATGCGGTCCGATGAGTGTTGAGATTTGTGTGGGTATCGTTATTTTTGACCTTCACAGATGATTTGAGCAGATATGGGTATATCTACTTGATGAACCATAAGTCTGAAACATTTGCAAAGTTCAAAGAACTTCAGAGTGAAGTGGAAAATCATCGTGACAAGAAAATAAAGTTTCTACGATCTGATCGCAGAGACAAATATTTGAGTTACGAGTTTGGTCTTCAATTAAAACAATGTGGAATAGTTTCACAAAATCATGCCACCTGGAACACCACAGCATAATGGTGTGTCCGAACGTCATAACCGTACTATTATTGGATATAGTGCAATCTATGATGTTTCTTACCGATTAACCACTATAGTTTTGGGGTTATGCATTAGAGACAACTGCATTCACGTTAAAAATGGCACCATCTAATTCCGTTGAGGCGACACCGTATGAACTGTGGTTTGGCAAGAAACCAAAGTTGTCGTTTCGTAAAGTTTGAGGTTGCGATGCTTATAAGAAAAAGTTTCATCCTGATAAGCTCAAACCCAAATCGGAGAAATGTGTCTTCATAGGATACCCAAAGGAATGTTGGGTACACCTTCTATCACGGATCTGAAGGCAAAAACTTTTGTTGCTAAATTTGGATCCTTTCAAGAGAAGGAGTTTCTCTCAAAAGAAGTGAGTGGGAGGAAAGTAGAACTTGATGAGGTAACTGTACCTGCTCCCTTATTAGAAAGTAGTTCATCACAGAAACCGGTTCTTGTGACACCTACACCAATTAGTGAGGAAGTTAATGATGATGATCATGAAACTTCAGATCAAGTTGTTACTAAACCTCGTAGATCAACCAGAGTGAGATCCACACCAGAGTGGTACGGTAATCCTGTTCTGGAGGTTATGTTGCTAGACCATGACGAACCTACAAACTATGAAGAAGCGACGATGAGCCCAGATTCCGCAAAATGGCTTGAGGCCATGAAATCTGAGATGGGATCCATGTATGAGAACAAAGTGTGGACTTTGGTTAACTTGCCCGATGATCGGCAAGCCATTGAAAATAAATGGATCTTCGAGAAGAAGACTGACACTGACGATAATGTTACTATCTATAAAGCTTGACTTGTTGCAAAAGGTTTTCGACAAGTTCAAGGTGTTGAGTACGATGAATTTTCTCACTCATAGCGATGCTTAAGTTTGTTCGAATCATGTTAACAAATTACCACATTTTATGAAATCTGGCAAATGGATGTCAAAACTACATTCCTTAATGGATTTCTTAAAGAAGAGTTGTATATGATGCAACCAGAAGGTTTTGTCGATCCTAAAGGTGCTAACAAAAAGTGCAAGCTCCAGCGATCCATCTATGGACTGGTGCAAGCATCTCGGAGTTGGAATATACACTTTGATGAGTTGATCAAAGCATATAGTTCTATACAGACTTGTGGCGAAGCCTGTATTTACAAGAAAGTGAGTGGGAGCACTACAGTATTTCTGATAAATACATGTGAATGACATATTGTTGATTGGAAATAATGTAGATTTTTTTGGAAAGCATAAAGGAATATTTGAAAGGAGTTTTTCAAAGAAACACCTTGCTGAAGCTGCTTACATATTGAGCATCAAGATCTATAGAGATAGATCAAGACGCTTGATAAGTTTTTTTCAATAAGTACATACCTTGACAAGATTTTGAAGTAGTTCAAAATGGAACAGTCAAAGAAAGTGTTCTTGCCTATGTTGTAAGGTGTGAAGATGAGTAAAGACTCAAAACCCGACCATAGCACAAAATAGAAAGAGAATGATAAGTCATTCCCTATGCCTCAGTCATAGGTTCTATAAAGTATGCTATGTTGTTTACCAGTCCAATTGTATACCGTAGCATCTTTTTAGCAAGGGAGTACAATAGTGATCTAGGAGTAGATCACTGGACTGCGGGCAAAATTATCCTTAGAGGACTAAGGAAATATTTCTCGGTTATGGAGGTGATAAAAGAGTTCGTCGTAAAGAGTTACGCCGATGCATGCTTTTTACTTCGATCTAGATGACTCTAAGTCTCAATCTGAATTCATATTGAAAGTGGGAGCAATTAGCTAGAGTAGCTCCGTGCAGAGCATTGTAGACATAGAAATTTGCGAAATACATACGGATCTGAATGTTGCAGACCCGTAGACTAAACTTATCTCACAAGCAAAACATGATCACTCTTTGGGTGTTAATCAGATAGCGATGTGAACTAGATTATAGACTCTAGTAAACCCTTTGGGTATTAGTCACATGGAGATGTGAACTAATCACATAAAGATGTGAACTAGATTATTGACTCTAGTGCAAGTGGGAGACTGAAGGAAATATGCCCTAGAGGCAATAATAAAGTTATTATTTATTTCCTTATTTCATGATAAATGTTTATTATTCATGCTAGAATTGTATTAACCGGAAACATGATACATGTGTGAATACATAGACAAACAGAGTGTCACTAGTATGCCTCTACTTGACTAGCTTGTTGATCAAAGATGGTTATGTTTCCTAGCCATAGACAAAGAGTTGTCATTTGATTAATGGGATCACATCATTAGGAGAATGATGTGATTGACTTGACCCATTCCGTTAGCTTAGCACTTGATCGTTTAGTTTGTTGCTATTGCTTTCTTCATGACTTATACATGTTCCTATGACTATGCGATTATGCAACTCCCGTTTACCGGAGGAACACTTTGTGTGCTACCAAACGTCACAACGTAACTGGGTGATTATAAAGGTGCTCTACAGGTGTCTCCGAAGTTACTTGTTGGGTTGGCGTATTTCGAGATTAGGATTTGTCACTCCGATTGTCAAAGAGGTATCTCTAGGCCCACTCGGTAATACACATCACTTAAGCCTTGCAAGCATTGCAACTAATGAGTTAGTTGCGGGATGATGTATTACGGAACGAGTAAAGAGAATTGCCGGTAACGAGATTGAACTAGGTATTGAGATACCGACGATCGAATCTCGGGCAAGTAACATACCGATGACAAAGGGAACAACATATGTTGTTATGCGGTTTGACTGATAAAGATCTTCGTAGAATATGTAGGAGCCAATATGAACATCCAGGTTCCGCTATTGGTTATTGATCGGAGACGTGTCTCGGTCATGTCTACATAGTTCTCGAACCCATAGGGTCCGCACGCTTAAAGTTCGATGATGGTTATATTAAGAGTTTATGGTTTTTTATGTACTGAAGGTAGTTCGGAGTCCCGGATGAGATCGGGGACATGACGAGGAGTCTCGAAATGGTCGAGACGTAAAGATAGATATATTGGACGACTATATTCGGACATCGGAAAGGTTCCGAGTGATTCGGGTATTTTTGGAGTACCGGGGAGTTACGGGAATTCACCAGGAGAAGTATTGGGCCTTATTGGGCCATACAGGAATAGAGGAGAGAGGCCAAAAGGAAGGAGGCGCGCGCCCCCCTTCTGGTCCGAATTGGTCAAGGGGTGCAGCCCCCTTTTCCTTTTCCCTCTCCCCCTCTTTCCTTCTCTCCTACTCCAGAAAGGAAAGGGGAATCCTACTAGGACTTGGGAGTCCTAGTAGGACTCCCCACACTTGGCGCGCCCCCTCTAGGGCCGGCCTCTCCCTCCCTCCTTTATATACGGGGATAGGGGGCACCTCTAGAGACAACAATTGATCTCTTGGATCTTTTAGCCATGTGTGGTGCCCCTCTCCACCATAGTCCACCTCGATAATATCGTAGCGGTGCTTAGGCGAAGCCCTGCGTTGGTAGAACATCAACATCGTCACCACGCCGTCGTGCTGACGGAACTCTCCCTCAAAGCTCGGCTAGATCGGAGTTCGAGGGACGTCATCGAGTTGAACGTGTGCAGAACTTGGAGGTGCCGTGCGTTCGGTACTTGATCAGTCGGATCGTGAAGACGTACGACTACATCAACCGTGTTGTGCTAACGCTTCCGCTTTCGGTCTACGAGGGTACGTGGACACACGCTCCCCTCTCGTTGCTATGCATCACCATGATCTTGCGTGTGCGTAGGAAAATTTTGAAAATACTATGTTCCCCAACAGTACTAGCCAGGCGCGAGCGAGTATAGTAGTACTAGAGTGGTAGTGCTACCAGAGCGGTACTACCATCCATCCGAGCAGTACTATCGCTTAGGATCGCTTGGCCCAGTGAAACCGCTATACTGAAGTGGCGTTAGAGCAACATACCGCATGAAGGGATACTACCGGTTAACTACAGTCCTAGTACCATGAAAGCTGCAAGGGGCAACAGAAGCCCCAAAATAAGTAGTAGTGGCAGCGACAGTAGAATGCGGAAGTACCGCAATAAGCGGTACTGCCGCTCTACTACCGTGCTACTTTTGTTAATTGTGGGAGGGCCAACAAATGGCCCAAAACAAGCGGTAGTGGGTACGGGACTGGTTAGCAGCAGTACCGCCAAGCGGTACTACCATGGACCAGACCTGTACCACTACTTGAGTGCTTCAAACTTGCCCACGCAAAAATAGTGGACTCCTCCATGATGCCGAAATGGTTAGTGGGTGCATATGGGTATGTGTACGTGTTGATTCTACCCTCACATTTCCAAAGTGGACCCCCTCTTAATAGTATGATTTTCCTATGGCTCAAATCCATCGAAAAAGAAACGCCAAAAAACCTTCTTCACTTACTATCACTGGGGGAATACAACTGTCTAGTTCCATATATAAGAATATCTGAAATGCTCACTCCACAAGGTTAGTCCGCAAATAGCATTGTCATCTGATACATCTCCAAAGTATCTATAATATTTTTATTGTTCCATGCTATTATATTATCCATATTGGATGTTTTATATGCATTATTATGCTATTTATATCATTTTTGGGGACTGGCCTTTAACCTAGTGCCTAGTGCAAGTTGTTGTTTTTCCTTGTTTTTGTCTTTTACAGAAAATCAATACTAAACGGAGTCCAAACGGAACGGAACTTTTTAATGGTTTTTTCTTGGACAAGAAGACACTCATGAAGCTTCGGGAGGACGCCAGAAGGCCCACGGGTGAGCCACAAGCTCACCAGGCACTCCCTGGGGGCGTCCTATGAGCTTGTGGGGCCCCTGTAGCCTGTCTAACCCTAATCTTAGCTCTATAAATACCCAAATATTCCCCGTATACTAGGGGGCATACCAAAAATACTTTTCCGCTGCCGCAAGCTTCTATTGTCGTGAGATCCCATCTTGGGGCCTTTTTCGGTACTCTACCGGAGGGGGATTCGATCACGAAGGGCCTCTACACCAACCTTGTTGACCTTCCGATGATGTGTGAGTAGTTTACCACAGACCTACAGGTCCAGAGATAGTAGCTAGATGACTTCTTCTCTCTATCTTTGATCTTCAATACAATGTTCTCCTCGATGTTCTTAGAGATCTATTCGATGTAATCTTCTTTTGCGGTGTGTTTGTTGAGATCCTATGAATTGTGAATTCATGATCAGATTATCTATGAATATTATTTGAGTCTTGTCTGAACTCTTATGCTTGATTAAGATAGCTTTGTATTTCTCTCCAATCTATTGATTTGGTTTGGCCAACTAGATTGATTTTTCTTGCAATGGAAGATGTGCTTTGGGATGGGTTCAATCTTGCGGTGTCCTCACCCAGTGACAGAAGGGGTAGCGAGGCATGTATTTGTATTGTTGCCATTAACGATAAAAGATGGGGGTTTTACCATATTGATTGGATCTATCCCTCTACATCATGTCATCTTGCTTAAGGCGTTACTCTGTTCTTGTTAACTTAATACACTAGATGCATGTTGGATAGAGGTCGATGTGTGGAGTGATAATAGTAGATGCAGGAAGGAGTCCAGGGCCATTGAAGGGCATGTGCGAGCTGTGCGCTCGCACAGGGCCCCCAAAGAGGGTCCATATACTATATGTATTAGTCTGAAAAAGGTAGTTTGGGGCCAACAAGCACCCCTTTTGGGCTTGGTCCGGTCAATGTCTCAATCCCGTATGCATGTGCGCTATCTCTCATGGATCAATCTAATCGATAGTCGAAACGGCAACCGCAAAGCACGTAGGTTCCGTGACTTCCCTCGTTTCCTTCCCCGCCTAATCCCTTCGCTAATTCCCTTCCCATATTTTCGCTTTGACTGAATCGGCGATCGCTTCTGCAGCTAGCCAAAGGAGCAGAACTGCCGCAATGCCGAACGCTGCCCCGCCGACCGCCGGCCACGCTGTCGAGGTGTCGCTGAAGAGAAGGACAACCGGCAGTTGATACGTCTCCAACGTATCTATAATTTTTGATTGTTCCATGCTGTTATATTATCATTCTTGGGCGTTTTACAATAAGTTTATATCATTTTTTGGGACTAACCTATTGACATAGTGCCAAGTGCCAGTTGATGTTTTTTGCTTGTTTTTTACATCACAGAAAATCAATATCAAACGGAGTCCAAATGCGGGGAAACTTTTTGTGGATTTTTTTGGACCAGAAGACACCAGATGGGCCAGAGAAGCACCTGGGCGGTGCCCCGAGGGGGGCACAACCCACCAGGGTGTGCCTGGGCCCCCAGGTGCGCCCAGGTGGGTTGTGCCCACCTCGGTGGCCTCCCACGCCGCCTCTTTGCTCTATAAATACCCCAATATTCTAGAACCCTAGGGGAGTCGACCAAAATCAATTCCAGCTGCCACATGTTCCAGAACCACCAGATCCAATCTAAACACCATCACGGAGAGGTTCATCATCCTCATTGGTGCCTCTCCGATGATGTGTGAGTAGTTCATTGTAGACCTACGGGTCCGTTGTTAGTATCTAGATGGCTTCCTCTCTCTCTTTTGATTCTCAATACAATGGTCTCTTGGAGATCTATTTGATGTAACTCTTTCTGTAGTGTATTTGTTGGGATTCGATGAACTTTGAGGTTATGATCAGATCTATGTTTTTATCCATGAAAGTTATTTGAGTTCTTTGATCTCTTATATGCATGATTACTTATAGCCTCATATTTCTTCTTCGAATCTTTGGTTTAGTTAGGCCAACTAGATCGATTTTTCTTGCCATGGGAAGAGGTGCTTTGTGATGGGTTCGATCTTACGGTGCTTGAACCCAGTGATAGAAGGGGAACCGACATGTATGTATCGTTGCTATTAAGGATAACAAGATGGGGTCTATTTCTACACAAATAGATCTTGTCTACATCATGCCATCGTTCTTATTGCATAACTCCATCTCTCCATGAACTTAATACACTAGATGCATGCTAGATAGCGGTCGATCTGTGGAGTAATAGTAGTAGATGCAGGCAGGAGTCGGTCTACTAATCTTGCACGTGATACCTATATAATGATCATTGCCTGGATATCATCATGGTTATTTGAAGTTCTATCAATTGCCCAACAGTAATTTGTTTACCCATCGTTGCTATTTTCTTGAGAGAAGCCACTAGTGAAATCTACGGCCCCGGGTCTCTTCTTTATTATATTTGCCTCCGCGATCTATTTTTATTTGCTTTTATTTTCAGATCTATTAATCCAAAATTACAAAAACATTGCTGCAATTTATTATTATTTATTTTATCTCGCGTTCCCGCGAGATCTATTTATCCAATCTACTACAATTTTACCTATCTTTTTACCCGTGAGGGATTGACAACCCCTCTCTTACGTGGGGTTGCAAGTATTTGTTCTTTGTGTGTAGGAGCTGTTTACGTGGTGTTGTGTGGTTCTCCTACTGGTTCGATAACCTTGATCTCATCACTGAGGGAAATACCTACCGTAGCTGTGCTGCATCATCCCTTCCTCTTTGGGGAAATACCGACATAGTTCAAGCTGCATCAGCGGTGTCCTACACTCCATTTTTCTCTAGCTATTTTTGATCCAAAATAACTTGAAAACTTGTACAACAGTTTACTTATTACTAATATGTTTTAGAAGATTTTTTTTGTCTAGTTGTTGAAGTTTAGAAGTTGTCACAGATTCGAGATATTCAATAGTCGCTCGTCCAAGTCCAAAATCAAGGTTCTATCTTTTTCTTTGTAACTATCTATACAAGTTATAAGCCTATAATTCATGGAGTTTATCAGTTCAAATTCATTGATATTATTATTTTTAGGTTCATAAACAGAAACAATCATGCATTCTAGTTCTAGAAGAAACTATGATTCCGGTGCTTTCAAGCGTAAGAAGAAATTAAAATTAGAAGAGGATGTTGAATCTCAAAAGGGTGCCATTGATAAATTTGTTATGAAAAGACCCCAAACTAATTCTGAAAATCAAACACGAGAAGCTAATATTGATGATGGTCATGGTAATAATGCAGAAGAGGCTGAGATTCATGCTATAGAAATTCAAGAAGGTGATGATGGTCATAATGAGGTCGAGGCTCCTGCGACGGAAATTGGTGAAGGTAATGATGCTAATATTGCTGATGAAGATCATGGTCCTAATATTTCCGTTAACATGAATAATTCTGTTCAGCCTGATATTTTTGATACTAGAAACTGGGATGGACTTGATCCTAAAAAGATTGATATTTTGCTGCAAAGGGGTCCTAAAAGAGAAGATATTGAGCATTGTTCGTATGACAAGTTCTCCAGAAGGTTTTCTGCATTGTCATTTAATAGAATTCTCTCAAATGGAGAAATGTTTGACAGAGAGTAGCTTGTATACAGTAGCGACCTTGACAATGTATTTTATTTTTGGTGCAAATTATTAAAAAGGGGGCTTGTGAGAGGCCAGCTAGCAAATGATGGTTTAAGTGACTGGATTGATCTTGGGGCTAGACTTAAAGAGCATGAATCAAGTATAGAGCATATCACAAATATAATTGCATGGTATGACTACCGTCTCAGGTTCCAGAAGAATCAACAATTGATGAAGTTGCTCAGGGAGAACTTGAAACAGAAAAGGAACATTTGACACAAGTTTTGCTCAGGATTTTGTTGATTGTAAAAAAATTTAGAGGACATAATATAGCATTTCGTGGTAGTAATAGCAAGTTGTACCAAGAGAGAAATGGGAATTTTCAGTATTGGTTGAAATGTTGGTTGAATTCGACACAGTTATCAAAGAGCATGTTGACCGCCTTGTTGGGGAATGTAGTAATTTCAAAAAAAATCCTACGCACACGCAAGATCATGGTGATGCATAGCAACGAGAGGGAGAGTGTTGTCTACGTACCCTCGTAGACCGTAAGTAGAAGCGTTATGACAACGCGGTTGATATAGTCGTACGTCTTCACGATCGACCGATCCTAGCACCGAAAGTGCGACACCTCCACGATCTGCACACGTTCAGCTCGGTGACGTCCCACGAACTCACGATCCAGCAGAGTGTCGAGGGAGAGCTTCGTCAGCACGACGGCGTGATGACGGTGATAATGAAGCTACCGGCACAGGGATTCGCGTAAGCACTACGACGATATGACCGAGGTGGATTATGGTGGAGGGGGCACGACACACGGCTAAGAGATCAATGATCAACTTGTGTGTCTATGGGGTGCCCCCTGGCCACGTATATAAAGGATGGAGGGAGGAGGAGGCCGACCCTCATAGGGCGCGCCCAAAGTGTGGAGTCCTACTAGGAGTCCCTAGTCCTAGTAGGATTCCACCTCCCACATGGAATAGGAAAAAAAGGAAGGGATAAGGAGAAGGAAGGAAGGAGCGCCCCCTTTCCCTAGTCCAATTCGGACCAGTCCATGGGAAAGGGGCACGGCCAGCCTTGAGGCCTTTCTCTCCTTTTCCTTATGGCCCATTAAGGCCCAATACGAATTCCCTTAACTCTCTGGTACTCTGAATAATACCCGAATCACTCAGAACCTTTCGATGTCTGAATATAGCCTTCCAATATATCGATCTTTACGTCTCGACCAATTCGAGACCCCTCGTCATGTCCCCGATCTCATCTGGGACTCCAAACAAACTTCGGTCATTGTTGGGGATATAACTATAGTCGTTGCGACAAGCTCTACATCGACGACGCAGGCTGGGGCCCCGAGGCCGGCTTAATTGAGTACGGGTACTGGGTCCCCTTTGGTGGAATTCACGTCTTCATTGGAAAGATCGGCGAACCAGGCCCTGAGCCGGACATCTGCATCGACATCATCGAGACAGCTCAGCGTGCAAAACCCGCTCGAGTTCAGCCTATCATGAAGCGTGCCTTCATGGGATTCATTAATGGTGCGGAATCTGAATCGGTATCTAACGGTGAGACGGTTGTCTATTCAGATGGAGAATCATCTACCGGTGAGACCGAGTCATTATACCAACTACAAGATGGCCGGTTTGGGGGCTGTTCTGATGGCGACAGTATTCCAGACCCCTGCGAACCGCCGAACCGGGTTGCAATCTTCATGGCCGGTGCATAGCCAGTACAACACTCTTCAACTGCAGTGGCGCTGATTTCCGGGGCAGCAGCGGCAACGACAGCCGGGGCAGGAGGCCCTGCGCGCCCGCCGGCTCAAGTCTTGTCCGGTTTACTAGACACCTTGACAACACTGTTGACGATGGAGGTTAACCCGGTGATGACCCACAAGTATAGGGGATCTATCGTAGTCCTTTCGATAAGTAAGAGTGTCGAACCCAACGAGGAGCAGAAGTAAATGATAAGTGGTTTTCAGCAAGGTATTCTCTGCAGCACTGAAATTATAGGTAACAGATAGTTTTGTGATAAGATAATTGGTAACGAGCAACAAGTAACAAAATTAAATAAAGTGCAGCAAGGTGGCCCAATCCTTTTTTGTAGCAAAGGACAAGCCTGGACAAACTCTTATATAGAGAAAAGCGCTCCCGAGGACACATGGGAATTATCGTCAAGCTAGGTTTCATCACGATCATATGATTCGCGTTCGGTACTTTGATAATTTGGTATGTGGGTGGACCGGTGCTTGGGTGCTGCCCTTACTTGGACAAGCATCCCACTTATGATTAACCTCTATTGCAAGCATCCACAACTACAACAAAAGTATTAAGGTAAACCTAACCATAGCATGAAACATATGGATCCAAATCAGCCCCTTACGAAGCAACGCATAAACTAGGGTTTAAGCTTCTGTCACTCTAGCAACCCATCATCTACTTATTACTTCCCAATGCCTTCCTCTAGGCCCAAATAATGGTGAAGTGTCATGTAGTCGACGTTCACATAACACCACTAGAGGAGAGACAACATACATCTCATCAAATATTGAACGAATACCAAATTCACATGACTACTAATAGCAAGATTTCTCCCATGTCCTCAGGAAAAAATGTAACTACTCACAAAGCATATTCATGTTCATAATCAGAGGGGTATTAATATGCATATAGGATCTGAACATATGATCTTCCACCAAATAAACCAACTAGCATCAACTACAAGGAGTAATTAACACTACTAGCAACCCACATGTTGTTGGAAATATGCCCTAGAGGAAATAATAATTGGTTATTATTATATTTCCTTGTTCATGATAATCGTTTATTATCCATGCTAGAATTGTATTGATAAGAAACTCAGACACATGTGTGGATACATAGACAACACCATGTCCCTAGTAAGCCTCTAGTTGACTAGCTCGTTGATCAATAGATGGTTACGGTTTCCTGACCATGGACATTGGATGTCGTTGATAACGGGATCACATCATTAGGAGAATGATGTGATGGACAAGACCCAATCCTAAGCCTAGCACAAGATCGTGTAGTTCGTTTGCTAAAGCTTTTCTAATGTCAAGTATCATTTCCTTAGACCATGAGATTGTGCAACTCCCGGATACCGTAGGAGTGCTTTGGGTGTGCCAAATGTCACAATTTAACTGGGTGGCTATAAAGGTACACTACAGGTATCTCCGAAAGTGTCTGTTGGGTTGGCACGAATCGAGACTGGGATTTGTCACTCCGTGTAAACGGAGAGGTATCTCTGGGCCCACTCGGTAGGACATCATCATAATGTGCACAATGTGACCAAGGAGTTGATCACGGGATGATGTGTTACGGAACGAGTAAAGAGACTTGCCGATAACGAGATTGAACAAGGTATCGGGATACCGACGATCGAATCTCGGGCAAGTACAATACCGCTGGACAAAGGGAATTGAATACGGGATTGATTGAATCCTCGACATCATGGTTCATTCGATGAGATCATCGTGGAACATGTGGGAGCCAACATGGGTATCCAGATCCCGCTGTTGGTTATTGGCCGCAGAGTTGTCTCGGCCATGTCTGCATGACTCCCGAACCCGTAGGGTCTACACACTTAAGGTTCGATGACGCAAGGGTTATAGGGAAATTATGTACGCGGTTACCGAATGTTGTTCGGAGTCCTAGATGAGATCCCAGACGTCACGAGGAGTTCCGGAGTGGTCCGGAGGTAAAGATTGATATATAGGAAGTATGGTTTTGGCCACCGGAAGTGTTCCGGGCATCACCGGTAGTGTACCGGGACCACCGGAGGGGTCCGGGGGTCCACCAGGTGGGGCCACCAGCCCCGGAGGCCTACATGGGCCAATAGTGGGAAGGGACCAGCCCCTAGGTGGGCTGGGGTGCCTCCCACCAAGGCCCAAGGCGCAAGGGAGAGTGGGAGGGGGCAAACCCTAGGTCCAGATGGGCCTTAAGGCCCACCCTAGGTGCGCCCCCCTCTTTCCCCCCTTGGCCGCAACCCTAGATGGGTTTTGGGGCTGCCGCCACCCCTAGGGAGGGAACCCTAGATGGGGGCGCAGCCCCTCCCCTTCTCCTATATATATTTGAGGTATTGGGGGCTGCAACATACGCGAGATCATCTCCCTCTTGGCGCAGCGCTACCTCTCTCCCTCCTCGTCTCTCGTAGTGCTTGGCGAAGCCCTGCTGGAGTTTGGCGCTCCTCCACCACCACCACGCCGTCGTGCTGCTGCTGGACGGAGTCTTCCCCAACCTCTCCTTCTCCCCTTGCTGGATCAAGGTGTAGGAGACGTCACCGGGCTGCACGTGTGTTGAACGCGGAGGCGCCGTGGTTCGGCGCTTAGATCGGAATCAACCGCGATCTGAATCGCTACGAGTACGACTTCTTCATCAGCGTTCTTGCAATGCTTCCGCTTAGCGAACTACAAGGGTATGTAGATGCACTCCCCTTCCCCTCTTTGCTAGATTACTCCATAGATTGATCTTGGTGATGCGTAGAAAAATTTAAATTTCTGCTACGATCCCCAACAGTGGCATCATGAGCTAGGTCTATGCGTAGTTTCTATGCAGGAGTAGAACACAAGTTGTTGTGGGCGTCGATTTTGTCAATTTACTTGCCGTTACTAGTCTTATCTTGATTCGGCGGCATCGTGGGATGAAGCGGCCAAGACCGACCTTACACGTACTCTTACGTGAGACTGGTTCCACCGACTGACATGCACTAGTTGCATAAGGTGGATAGTGGGTGTCTGTCTCTCCCACTTTAGTCGGATCGGATTCGATGAAAAGGGTCCTTATGAAGGGTAAATAGAAATTGGCATATCACGTTGTGGTTTTTCTCATAGGTAAGAAACGTTCTTGCTAGAAACCTATAGCAGCCACGTAAAAGCTTGCAACAACAATTAGAGGACGTCTAACTTGTTTTTGCAGCATGTGCCATGTGATGTGATATGGCCAAAAGGATGTGATGAATGATATGTTGGGTTTCGTAGTAATTTCAAAAATTTTCCTACGCGCACACAGGATCATGTGATGCATAGCAACGAGAGGAGAGTGTTGTCTACGTACCCAATGCAGACCGACTGCGGAAGCAATGACACGACGTAGAGGAAGTAGTCGTACGTCTTCACGATCCAACCGATCAAGCACCGAAACTACGGCACCTCCGAGTTCGAGCACACGTTCAGCTCGATGACGATCCCCGGACTCCGATCCAGCAAAGTGTCGGGGAAGAGTTTCGTCAGCACGACGGCGTGGTGACGATCTTGATGAACTACAGCAGCAGGGCTTCGCCTAAACTCCGCTACAGTATTATCGAGGAATATGGTGGCAGGGGGCACCGCACACGGCTAAGGAATCGATCACGTGGATCAACTTGTGTCAACTTGTGTGTTTAGAGGTGCCCCTGCCTCCGTATATAAAGGAGGAGAGGAGGGGAGGCGTGCCGGCCAAAGAGGGAGGCGCAGGAGAGTCCTACTCCCTCTGGGAGTAGGATTCCTCCCCCCAATCCTAGTCCAACTAGGATTCCTCGGAGGGGAAGGGAGAGAGGGGGGCCGGCCACCTTCTCCTAGTCCTAATAGGACTAGGGGAGGGGAAAGAGGCGCAGCCACCTTGGGCTGCCCCTTTCTCCTTTCCACTAAGGCCCATGATGGCCCATATGGCTCCCGGGGGGTTCCGGTAACCTCCCGGTAACCCGGTAAAATCCCGATTTCACCCGGAACACTTCCGATGTCCAAACATAGGCTTCCAATATATCAATCTTTACGTCTCGACCATTTCGAGCCTCCTCGTCATGTCCGTGATCACATCCGGGACTCCGAACAACCTTCGGTACATCAAAATGCATAAACTCATAATATAACTGTCATCGTAACCTTAAGCGTGCGGACCCTACGGGTTCGAGAACAATGTAGACATGACCGAGACATGTCTCTGGTCAATAACCAATAGCGGGACCTGGATGCCCATATTGGCTCCTACATATTCTACGAAGATCTTTATCGGTCAGACCGCATAACAACATACGTTGTTCCCTTTGTCATCGGTATGTTACTTGCCCGAGATTCGATCGTCGGTATCCAATACCTAGTTCAATCTCGTTTAACGGCAAGTCTCTTTACTCGTTCCGTAATACATCATCTCACAACTAACATATTAGTTGTAATGCTTGCAAGGCTTATGTGATGTGTATTACCGAGAGGGCCCAGAGATACCTCTCCGACAATCGGAGTGACAAATCCTAATCTCGAAATACGCCAACCCAACATCGACCATTGGAGACACCTGTAGTACTCCTTTATAATCACCCATTTACGTTGTGACGTTTGGTAGTACCCAAAGTGTTCCTCCGGTAAACGGGAGTTGCATAATCTCATAGTCGTAGGAACATGTATAAGTCATGAAGAAAGCAATAGCAACATACTAAACGATCAGGTGCTAAGCTAATGGAATGGGTCATGTCAATCAGATCATTCTACTAATGATGTGACCTCGTTAAACAAATAACAACTCATTGTTCATGGTTAGGAAACATAACCATCTTTGATTAACGAGCTAGTCAAGTAGAGGCATACTAGTGACACTCTGTTTGTCTATGTATTCACACATGTATTATGTTTCCGGAAAATACAATTCTAGCATGAATAATAAACATTTATCATGATTATAAGGAAATAAATAATAACTTTATTATTGCCTCTAGGGCATATTTCCTTCAGTCTCCCACTTGCACTAGAGTCAATAATCTAGATTACACTGTAATGAATCTAACACCCATGGAGCTTTGGTGCTGATCATGTTTTGCTCGTGGAAGAGGCTTAGTCAACGGGTCTGCAATATTCAGATCCGTATGTATCTTGCAAATCTCTATGTCTCCCACCTGGACTAGATCCCGGATGGAGTTGAAGCGTCTCTTGATGTGTTTGGTCCTTTTGTGAAATCTGGATTCCTTTGCCAAGGCAATTGTACCAGTATTGTCACAAAAGATTTTCATTGGACCCGATGCACTAGGTATGACACCTAGATCGGATATGAACTCCTTCATCCAGACTCCTTCATTTGCTGCTTCCGAAGCAGCTATGTATTCCGCTTCACATGTAGATCCCGCTACGACGCTTTGTTTAGAACTGCACCAACTGACAGCTCCACCGTTTAATGTAAACACGTATCCGGTTTGCGATTTAGAATCGTCCGGATCAGTGTCAAAGCTTGCATCAACGTAACCTTTTACGATGAGCTCTTTGTTACTTCCATATACGAGAAACATATCCTTAGTCCTTTTCAGGTATTTCAGGATGTTCTTGACCGCTGTCCAGTGATCCATTCCTGGATTACTTTGGTACCTCCCTGCTAAACTTATAGCAAGGCACACATCAGGTCTGGTACACAGCATTGCATACATGATAGAGCCTATGGCTGATGCATAGGGAACATCTTTCATATTCTCTCTATCTTCTGCAGTGGTCGGGCATTGAGTCTTACTCAATTTCACACCTTGTAACACAGGCAAGAACCCTTTCTTTGCTTGATCCATTTTGAATTTCTTCAAAATTTTGTCAAGGTATGTGCTTTGTGAAAGTCCAATTAAGCGTCTTGATCTGTCTCTATAGATCTTAATGCCTAATATGTAAGCAGCTTCACCGAGGTCTTTCATTGAAAAACTTTTATTCAAGTATCCCTTTATGCTATCCAGAAATTCTATATCATTTCCAATCAGTAATATGTCATCCACATATAATATCAAAAATGCTACAGAGCTCCCACTCACTTTCTTGTAAATACAGGCTTCTCCAAAAGTCTGTATAAAACCAAATGCTTTGATCACACTATCAAAACGTTTATTCCAACTCCGAGAGGCTTGCACCAGTCCATAAATGGATCGCTGGAGCTTGCACACTTTGTTAGCTCCCTTTGGATCGACAAAACCTTCTGGTTGCATCATATACAACTCTTCTTCCAGGAATCCATTCAGGAATGCAGTTTTGACATCCATTTGCCAAATTTCATAATCATAAAATGCGGCAATTGCTAACATGATTCGGACGGACTTAAGCATCGCTACGGGTGAGAATGTCTCATCGTAGTCAATTCCTTGAACTTGCCGAAAACCTTTTGCGACAAGTCGAGCTTTGTAGACAGTAACATTACCATCAGCGTCAGTCTTCTTCTTAAAGATCCATTTATTCTCAATCGCTTGCCGATCATCGGGCAAGTCAACCAAAGTCCATACTTTGTTCTCATACATGGATCCCATCTCAGATTTCATGGCTTCTAGCCACTTTGCGGAATCTGGGCTCACCATCGCTTCTTCATAGTTCGTAGGTTCATCATGATCTAGTAGCATGACCTCCAGAACAGGATTACCGTACCACTCTGGTGCGGATCTTACTCTGGTTGATCTACGAAGTTCAGTAGTATCTTGATCTGAAGTTTCATGATCATTATCATTGGCTTCCTCACTAACTGGTGTAGGTGTCACTGGAACAGTTTTCTGTGATGAACTACTTTCCAGTAAGGGAGCAGGTACAGTTACCTCGTCAAGTTCTACTTTCCTCCCACTCACTTCTTTCGAGAGAAACTCCTTCTCTAGAAATGATCCATTCTTAGCAACAAATGTTTTGCTTTCGGATCTGTGATAGAAGGTGTACCCAACAGTTTCCTTTGGGTATCCTATGAATACACATTTCTCCGATTTGGGTTCGAGCTTATCAGGTTGAAGCATCGCAGCCCCAAACTTTAAGAAACGACAACTTTGGTTTCTTGCCAAACCATAGTTCATAAGGCGTCGTCTCAACGGATTTTGATGGTGCCCTATTTAACGTGAATGCGGCCGTCTCTAAAGCATATCCCCAAAATGATAGCGGTAAATCTGTAAGAGACATCATAGATCGCACCATATCTAGTAAAGTACGATTACGATGTTCGGACACACCATTACGCTGTGGTGTTCCGGGGGGCGTGAGTTGCGAAACTATTCCACAGTTTTTCAAATGTACACCAAACTCGTAACTCAAATATTCTCCTCCACGATCAGATCGTAGAAACTTTATTTTCTTGTTACGATGATTTTCAACTTCACTCTGAAATTCTTTGAACTTTTCAAATGTTTCAGACTTATGCTTCATTAAGTAGATATATCCATATCTGCTTAAATCATCTGTGAAGGTGAGAAAATAACGATATCTGCCACGAGCCTCAATATTCATCGGACCACATACATCGGTATGTATGATTTCCAACAAATCTGTTGCTCTCTCCATAGTACCGGAGAACGGTGTTTTAGTCATCTTGCCCATGAGGCACGGTTCGCAAGTACCAAGTGATTCATAATCAAGTGGTTCCAAAAGTCCATTAGTATGGAGTTTCTTCATGCGTTTTACACCGATATGACCTAAACGACAGTGCCACAAATAAGTTGCACTTTCATTATCAACTCTGTATCTTTTGGTTTCAACATTATGAATATGTGTATTACTACTATCGAGATTTAGTAAGAATAGACCACTCTTCAAGGGTGCATGACCATAAAAGATATTACTCATATAAATAGAACAACCATTATTCTCTGATTTAAATGAATAGCCGTCTCGCATTAAACAAGATCCAGATATAATGTTCATGCTCAACGCTGGCACCAAATAACAATTATTTAGGTCTAATATTAATCCCGAAGGTAGATGTAGAGGTAGCGTGCCGACCGCGATCACATCGACTTTGGAACCGTTTCCCACGCGCATCGTCACCTCGTCCTTTGCCAGTGCCCGCTTATTCTGTAGTCCCTGTTTCGAGTTGCAAATATTAGCAACAGAACCAGTATCAAATACCCAGGTGCTACTGCGAGCATTGGTAAGGTACACATCAATAACATGTATATCACATATACCTTTGTTCACCTTGCCATCCTTCTTATCCGCCAAATACTTGGGGCAGTTCCGCTTCCAGTGACCAGTCTGCTTGCAGTAGAAGCACTCAGTTTCAGGCTTAGGTCTAGACTTGGGTTTCTTCTCTTGAGTAGCAACTTGCTTGCCGTTCTTTTTGAAGTTCCCCTTTTTCTTCCCTTTGCCCTTTTTCTTGAAACTAGTGGTCTTGTTAACCATCAACACTTGATGCTCCTTCTTGATTTCTACCTCCGCAGCTTATAGCATTGCGAAGAGCTCGGGAATAGTCTTGTTCATCCCTTGCATATTATAGTTCATCACGAAGCTCTTGTAGCTTGGTGGCAGTGATTGGAGAATTCTGTCAATGACGCAATCATCTGGAAGATTAACTCCCAATTGAATCAAGTGATTATTATACCCAGACATTTTGAGTATATGCTCACTGACAGAACCGTTCTCTTCCATCTTGCAGCTATAGAACTTATTGGAGACTTCATATCTCTCAATCCGGGCATTTGCTTGAAATATTAACTTCAACTCCTGGAACATCTCATATGCTCCATGACGTTCAAAACGTCGTTGAAGTCCCGATTCTAAGCCGTAAAGCATGGCACACTGAACTATCGAGTAGTCATCAGCTTTGCTCTGCCAGACGTTCATAACATCTGGCGTTGCTCCAGCAGCAGGCCTGGCACCCAGCGGTGCTTCCAGGACGTAATTCTTCTGTGCAGCAATGAGGATAATCCTCAAGTTACGGACCCAGTCCGTGTAATTGCTACCATCATCTTTCAACTTTGCTTTCTCAAGGAACGCATTAAAATTTAACGGAACAACAGCACGAGCCATCTATCTACAATCAACATAAACAAGCAAGATACTATCAGGGACTAAGTTCATGATAAATTTTAAGTTCAATTAATCATATTATTAAAGAACTCCCACTTAGATAGACATCCCTCTAATCCTCTAAGTGATCACGTGATCCAAATCAACTAAACCATGTTCGATCATCACGTGAGATGGAGTAGTTTCATCGGTGAACATCATTATGTTGATCATATCTACTATATGATTCACGCTCGACCTTTCGGTCTCCGTGTTCCGAGGCCATATCTGCATATGCTAGGCTCGTCAAGTTTAACGTGAGTATTCTGCGTGCGCAACTGTTTTGCACCCGTTGTATTTGAACGTAGAGCCTATCACACCCGATCATCACGTGGTGTCTCAGCACGAAGAACTTTTGCAACGGTGCATACTCAGGGAGAACACTTCTTGATAATTTAGTGAGAGATCATCTTATAATGCTACCGTCAATCAAAGCAAGATAAGATGCATAAAAAGATAAACATCACATGCAATCAATATAAGTGATATGATATGGCCATCATTATCTTGTGCTTGTGATCTCCATCTCCGAAGCACCGTCATGATCACCATCGTCACCGGCGCGACACCTTGATCTCCATCGTAGCATCGTTGTCGTCTCGCCAATCTTATGCTTCCACGACTATCACTACCGTTTAGTAATAAAGTAAAGCATTACATCGCGATTGCATTGCATACAATAAAGTGACAACCATATGGCTCCTGCCAGTTGCCGATAACTTGGTTACAAAACATGATCATCTCATACAATAAAATTCAGCATCATGCCTTGACCATATCACATCACAACATGCCCTGCAAAAACAAGTTAGACGTCCTCTACTTTGTTGTTGCATGTTTTACGTGGCTGCTACGGGCTTAAGTAAGAACCAATCTCACCTACGCATCAAAACCACAACGATAGTTTGTCAAATAGACTCCGTTTTAACCTTCGCAAGGACCGGGCGTAGCCATACTTGGTTCAACTAAAGTTGGAGAGGCAGTCGCCCGCAAGCCATCTCTGTGCAAAGCACGTCGAGGGAACCGGTCTCGCGTAAGTGTACGCGTAAGGTTGGTCCGGGTCGTCTCGTCCAACAATACCGCTGAACCAAAATATGACATGCTGGTAGGCAGTATGACTTGTATCGTCCACAACTCACTTGTGTTCTACTCGTGCATATAACATCAACATCATTAACCTAGGCTCTGATGCCACTGTTGGGGTTTCGTAGTAATTTCAAAAATTTTCCTACGCGCACACAGGATCATGTGATGCATAGCAACGAGAGGAGAGTGTTGTCTACGTACCCAACGCAGACCGACTGCGGAAGCAATGACACGACGTAGAGGAAGTAGTCGTACGTCTTCACGATCCAACCGATCAAGCACCGAAACTACGGCACCTCCGAGTTCGAGCACACGTTCAGCTCGATGACGATCCCCGGACTCCGATCCAGCAAAGTGTCGGGGAAGAGTTTCGTCAGCACGACGGCGTGGTGACGATCTTGATGAACTACAGCAGCAGGGCTTCGCCTAAACTCCGCTACAGTATTATCGAGGAATATGGTGGCAGGGGGCACCGCACACGGCTAAGGAATCGATCACGTGGATCAACTTGTGTCAACTTGTGTGTTTAGAGGTGCCCCTGCCTGCGTATATAAAGGAGGAGAGGAGGGGAGGCTGGCCGGCCAAAGAGGGAGGCGCAGGAGAGTCCTACTCCCTCTGGGAGTAGGATTCCTCCCCCCAATCCTAGTCCAACTAGGATTCCTCGGAGGGGAAGGGAGAGAGGGGGGCCGGCCACCTTCTCCTAGTCCTAATAGGACTAGGGGAGGGGAAAGAGGCGCAGCCACCTTGGGCTGCCCCTTTCTCCTTTCCACTAAGGCCCATGATGGCCCATATGGCTCCCGGGGGGTTCCGGTAACCTCCCGATTTCACCCGGAACACTTCCGATGTCCAAACATAGGCTTCCAATATATCAATCTTTACGTCTCGACCATTTCGAGACTCCTCGTCATGTCCGTGATCACATCCGGGACTCCGAACAACCTTCGGTACATCAAAATGCATAAACTCATAATATAACTGTCATCGTAACCTTAAGCGTGCGGACCCTACGGGTTCGAGAACAATGTAGACATGACCGAGACATGTCTCTGGTCAATAACCAATAGCGGGACCTGGATGCCCATATTGGCTCCTACATATTCTACGAAGATCTTTATCGGTCAGACCGCATAACAACATACGTTGTTCCCTTTGTCATCGGTATGTTACTTGCCCGAGATTCGATCGTCGGTATCCAATACCTAGTTCAATCTCGTTTAACGGCAAGTCTCTTTACTCGTTCCGTAATACATCATCTCACAACTAACATATTAGTTGTAATGCTTGCAAGGCTTATGTGATGTGTATTACCGAGAGGGCCCAGAGATACCTCTCCGACAATCGGAGTGACAAATCCTAATCTCGAAATACGCCAACCCAACATCGACCATTGGAGACACCTGTAGTACTCCTTTATAATCACCCATTTACGTTGTGACGTTTGGTAGTACCCAAAGTGTTCCTCCGGTAAACGGGAGTTGCATAATCTCATAGTCGTAGGAACATGTATAAGTCATGAAGAAAGCAATAGCAACATACTAAACGATCAGGTGCTAAGCTAATGGAATGGGTCATGTCAATCAGATCATTCTACTAATGCTGTGACCTCGTTAATCAAATAACAACTCATTGTTCATGGTTAGGAAACATAACCATCTTTGATTAACGAGCTAGTCAAGTAGAGGCATACTAGTGACACTCTGTTTGTCTATGTATTCACACATGTATTATGTTTCCGGAAAATACAATTCTAGCATGAATAATAAACATTTATCATGATTATAAGGAAATAAATAATAACTTTATTATTGCCTCTAGGGCATATTTCCTTCATGATATATGTGATGTATGAGATTGATCATGTTCTTGTAATAGGAATCACGACTTGCATGTCGATGAGTATGACAAACAGCAGGAGCCATAGGAGTTGTCTTAATTTATTTATGACCTGCGTGTCAATATAAATGTCATGTAATTATTTTACTTTATTGCTAAAGCGTTAGCCATAGTAGTAGAAGTAATAGATGACAAGACAACTTCAAGAAGACACGATGATGGAGATCATGATGATGGAGATCTTGGTGTCATGCCGGTGACAACGATGATCATGGAGCCCCATAGATGGAGATCATAAGGAGCAAAATGATATTGGCCATATCATGTCACTATTTGATTGCATGTGATGCTTATCATGTTTTACATCTTATTTGCTTAGAACGACGGTAGCTTAAATAAGATGATCCCTTGCAATAATTTCAAGAAAGTGTTCTCCCTAACTGTGCATCGTTGCGAAGGTTCGTTGTTTCGAAGCACCACGTGATGATCGGGTGTGATAGATTCTAACGTTCGAATACAACGGGTGTAAGCCAGATTTACACACACGATACACTTAGGTTGACTTGACGAGCCTAGCATGTACAGACATGGCCTTGGAACACGGAAGACCGAAAGGTCGAGCATGAGTCATATAGAAGATATGATCAACATGAAGATGTTCACCGATGTTGACTAGTCCGTCTCACGTGATGATCGGACATGGCCTAGTTGACTCGGATCATGTTTCACTTAGATGACTAGAGGGATGTCTATCTGAGTGGGAGTTCATTAAAAAAATTGATTAGATGAACTCAATTATCATGAACATAGTCTAAATTGTCTTTGCAAATATGTTGTAGATAAATAGCTCATGTTGTAGCTCTCTGTTTCAATACGTTCCTAGAGAAAGACCAAGTTGAAAGATATTGTAAGCAATGATGCGGACTGGGTCCGTAGTCCGAGGAGTGTCCTCACTGCTACACAGAAGGCTTACGTCTTTGATGCACTGCTCGATGTGCAAACCCCTACAACGTCGTCTGTGGATGTTGTGAACACCTGACAGACACATCATGATGACTACTTGATAGTTTAGTGAACCATACTTTACGGCTTAGAATCGGGATTCCAATGACGTTTTGAACGCCATAAGACATATGAGATGTTCCAAGAGCTGAAAATGGGATTTCAGGCTCATGCCCGTGTTGAGAGGTATGAGACCTCTGACAAGTTCTTTTGCCAACAAGATGGAGGAGAATAGCTCGGCTAGTGAGCATGTGCTCAGAATGTCTGGGTGCTACAATCACTTAAATCAAGTGGGAGTTAAACTTCCAGACAAGATAGTGATTAATTGAGTTCTCTAGTCACTATCACTAAGCTACTAGATCTTCGTGATAAACTATGACATGCAAGGGATGGAGTTGATCCCGGAGCTGTTCGCGGTGCTTAAGACCGCAAAAGGTAGAAATCAAGAAGGAGCATCAAGTGTTGATGGTTTAACAAGACCACTGGTTTCAAGAAGGGCAAGGGCTAGAAGGGAAACTTCATGGATGGCAAACCAGTTGCCGATCCAGTGAAGGAACCCAAGGTTGAACCCAAACCCGAGACTAAGTGCTTCTATTGTAAGGGGAACAGTCACTGGTAGCGGAATTACCCCAAATGCATGGTAGATAAGAAGGCTGGCAACTTCAACAAAATTTATACGTGTTATTAATGTGTACCTCACTAGTACTCCTGGTAGCACCTGGGTATTGGATACCGGTTCAGTTACTATTATTGGTGACTTGAAGCAAAAGCTACGGACTAAACGGAGTCTAGCTAAGGGCGAGGTGACGATGTGTGTTGGAAGTGTTTCCAAAGTTGATGAGATCACCATCGCACGCCCCATCTGCCTTCGGGATTAGTATTGAACCTAGATAAATGTTATCAAGTGTCTACGTTGAGCATGAATATGATTAGATCATGTTCATTGCAATACGGTTATTCATTTAATTTAGAGAATAATGGTTATTCTGTTTACATGAATAATACCTTTCATGGTCATGCACCCTATGTGAATGGTTCATTGAATCTTGGTCGCAGTAATACACATGTTCACGCCAAAAGATGTAGAGTTAATAACGATAGTACCACTTTCTTGTGGCACTGCCGCTTAGGTCATATTGGCGTAAGATGCATGAAGAAACTCCATGTCGATGGATGTTTGGAGTCACTTGATTTTGAATCGCTTGACACATGCGAGCCATGCCTCATGGGCAGGATGACTAAGACCCCGTTTTCAGGTACAATTAAACAGGCAAGTGACTTCTTGGAAATCATACATGCTGATGCGTGTGATCCAATGAGAATTGAAGCGTGCGGTGGATATCGCTATTTTCTCATCTTCACTGACGATTTGAGTAGATAAAGGTATATTTACTTATTGAAGCACAAGTCTGAAACGTTTGAAAGGTTCAAGCGATTTCAGAGTGAAGTTAAGAACCATCATAACAAGAAGATCAAATTCCTACAATTTGATCGATGAGAATTTCTGAGTTATGAGTTTGGAAATCACTTAAGACATTGTGGAATTGTTTCACAGTTGAAGCCACCTGGAACACCACTGGGTTATGGTGTGTCCGGACGTCGTAATCGAACCTTATGAGATATGGTGCGATCTATGATGTCTCTTACCGATCTACCGTTTCATTTTGAGGTTATGCGTTAGAGATAGCTGCATTCACTTTAGATAGGACACCATCTAAGTCCGTCGAGACGATGCCGTATGAACATTGGTTTGGCAAGAAACCAAAGTTGTCGTTTCTTAATGTTTGGGGCTGCGATGCTTAAGGCTTCAGCCGGAGAATCTCGAACCCAAAGTGGACAAACACATCTTCATAGGATACCCAAAGGTGATAGTTGGGTATACCTTCTATATCAGATCCGAGGGCAAATTGTTTGTCGCTAAGAAAGGGTCCTTTCTCGAGAAGGAGTTTCTCTCGAAAGAATTGAATGGGAGGAAGATAGAACTTGATGAGGTTGTCGTACCTTTACTTCAACCAGAGAGTGATGCAACACGGAAAGATGTTTTCTGTGGCACCTACGTCTATTGAAGAGGAAGTTAATGACAGTGATGATGAAGCTTCGGATCAAGTTGCTATCGAACCTCGTAGGTCGACAAGGATATGTACTACTCCTGAGTGGTATGGTAATCCTATCTTAGATATCATGTTGTTGGACAACAATGAACCTACGAGCTATGGAGAAGCGATGGTGGGCCCGTATTCCGACAAATGGTTAGAAGCCATGAAATCCGAGATAGGATCCATGTATCAGAACAAAGTATGGACTTTGGTGGACTTGCTCAATGATCGGCAAGCCATTGAGATAAATGGATCTTTAAGAATAAGACGGACGTGGGCGGTAGTGTTACCGTCTATGAAGCTCGACTTGTGGGAAAGAGTCTTTTCACAAGTTCAAGGAGTTGACTACGATGAGAATTTCTCACCCGTAGCGATGCTTAAGTCCGTCGGAATCATGTTAGCATTAGCTGTATTTTTCGATTATGAAATCTTACAGATGGATGTCAAAACAAGTTTTCTTACCAGTTTTCATAAGAAAAGTTGTATGTGATACAATAAAAGGTTTTGTCGATCCTAAGGATGCTAAAAGGTATGCTGGCTCCAGCAATCCTTCTATGGACTAGAGCAAGCATCTCGGAATCGGAATATATGTTTTGATGGAGTGATCAAAGCTTTTAGGTTTATACAATGTTTGTTAGAAACTTGTATTTACAAGAAAGTGAGTGGGAGCACTACAACATTTCTGATAAGTATATGTGGATGACATATTGTTGATCCGAAATAATGTAGAATTTCTGGAAAGCATAAACGGTTGTTTGAAGAGTGTTTTTCAAAGGAAGACCTAGATAAAGCTGCTTACATATTGGGCATCAAGATCTATAGAGATAGATCAAGACGCCTGATGGTGCTTTCAAAGAACACACACCTTGACATGTTTTTGAAGGAGTTCAAAATAGATCAGTCAAAGAAGGGGTTCTTACCTGAGTTGTAAGGTGTGAAGTTGAGTAAGACTCAAAGCTTGACCACGGCAGAAGAAAGAGGAAGGACGAAGGTCGTCCCCTATGCTTTTGTCATAGGCTCTATACGGTATGCCATGCTGAAGTACCACACCTGATGTGTGCCTTGCCACATGTCTAGCAAGAGGGTACAAAGGTGATCTAGGAGTAGATCACCAGATAGCAGTCAAAATTATCCTTAGAGGAATAAGGAAATGTTTCTCGGTTATGGAGGTGATAAAGAGTTCGACGTAAAGAGTTACGTCGATGCAAGCTTAACACCTATCCGGATAGCTCTGAGTAGAGATACCGGATACATATAATGGAGCAACAATTTGGAATAGCTCTGTAACACCCTCGATGCGGCTATAGCTCCCACGTGTCGAGGCACGACTTAGAGGCATAACCGCATTGAAAGCAATGTCGCAAGTTAGGCAATCTTCACAACATCCCATGTAATATAGATAATAAAAGGGGAGATACATAGTTGGCTTACACTCGCCACATCAATCAAAGTGCATAAATAGCATTACAACATTCAAACACTCATGGCCCGACTACGGCGCCAAAATAAAAGATAACCCAACAAGCGACACGGTCCCGATCACCCCCAACTAGGCACCACTACTGATCATCAGGGAAAGACACGTAGTATCGTTGAGAGTCCTCGTTGAACTCCCACTTGAGCTCAAGCGCGTCACCTGGAGTGGAGTCATCAGGCCCTGCATCTGGTGTAACAGTAATCTGTGAGCCACAGGGACTCAGCAATCTCGCACCCTCGCAATCAAGACTATTTAAGCTTATAGGTAAGGCAAGGAAAATATATGTGGAGCTGCAGCAAGCGACTAGCATGTATGGTGGCTAACCTATTCGCAAAAGAGAGCGAGAAGAGGAGGCAAAGCGCGAACGAGTAACTAAAGAACAACCTGCGCAAGCATTACTCCAACACCGTGTTCACTTCCCGGACTCCGCCGAGAAGAGACCGTCATGGTAACTCACACTGTTGATTCATTTTAATTAAGTTAAGGTTAGAGTTATCTACAACCGGACATTAACAAATTCCCATCTGCCCATAACCGTGGGCACGGCTTTCGAAAGTTCAAATCCCTGCAAGGGAGTCCCAACTTAGCCCATGACAAGCTCTCACGGTCAACGAAGGAATAGACCTCCTCCTGAGACGTTCCGACCAGACTCGGTACCTTGGTTCTTCAAGACACTTTGACAGGTTAAAAAAAATCCAGCAACACCGCCCCAATGTGCCGACAAATCCCAATAGGAGCTGCACATATCTCGTTCTCAGGGCACACTCAGATTGTCTTAGGTACGGCTAGGCCAGCCCAGAGTTGCCCCTGGTGGCCACCGGCAGCTGA
>NC_041384.1:412193990-412196298 GCF_002162155.2 Triticum dicoccoides
GGGGGGGGGGTTAAAATAAGATGACCCTCGGTCTCCGGAAACCCAAGGGAAAAAGAGGCCAGGTGGCAAATGGTAAAACCAAGGTTGGGCATTGCTGGAAAAGCTTTAATCAAGGCAAACTATCAAGGGGTTCCCATTATAACCCAACCGCATAAGGAACGCAAAATCCGGGAACATAACACCGATATGATGGAAACTAGGGCGGCAATAGTGGAACAAAACACTAGGCGAGAGGCCGAGCCTTCCACCCTTTACCAAGTATATAGATGCATTAAGATAACATGGCAATATAATGATATCCCAACAAGTAAAGTAAATGTTCCAACAAGGAACGGTCTCCAATCTTCACCTGCAACTAGCAACGCTATAAGAGGGGCGGAGCAAAGCGGTAACATAGCCAATCAACGGTTTGCTAGGACATGGTGGGTTAGAGGTTTGACATGGCAATTTGGGAGGCATGATAAGCAAGTGGTAGGCATCGTAGCATAGGCATAGCAAAAGAGCGAGCATCTAGCAAAGCAAAGATAGTAGTGATTTCGAGGGTATGATCATCTTGCCTGCAAAGTTGTCAGAGTTGACTGGATCCTCGAAAGCAAACTCAACGGGCTCCTCGTTAGCGAACTCGTCTCCCGACTCTACCCAAACAAGACAAACAAGCAAACGGAGCACAATCAACCACGTGCAAACTCAAACAACATGATGCAAAGATGGTATGCTATGCGGGATGCGATATGTGATGCATATGCAAGATCTGACAAGGAATGCATGAACCTGGCCCCAACTTGGAAATCCAAGTGTGCCACTAGAAAGATGAGATGAAATCGCTTGAAAACGATATAAAGATCACCGGAATCGGAGTTACGGTTTGGAAATGGCAAGCAATTCAAATATGACCACGTTCTGCGATTTACAGCAAGTAGCCATCTAAATGCAACGAGATGAACCTGCTACAGCACTCAAACATGGCATCAAAATACATGGCAGGGATCCATTCATGATGCTTAACAAAAGTCTAGCACTAAGCTACGGCCAATTCATCCATTAACAGGTTCAAACAAGCATGGAAAAAATGCATTTGACAAACAGATTTCAGACTTAGTGAAATTAACACTTGTCTGGAATCTCAGATCAGATAGCACTCTTTGGAGCAATAAAACTACATGCTAAGGGACCTGAACATGGAAAAGTAAAGCATGGCATGGAGCTACTCAAAGAGCTTAACAAAAGTCCCTTAGTGACCTTGAGCCAAAAGGGATCAGAAAATACATTTGCAAGCATGTGAACATGGCAAAAACATAATCAGATCAGAGACTTAGTGAAAAATGGAGCATGCTGAACACAGATATCAAGTAGGCATGTTTACGAGCTCGATGCACTCACTACAGAGGAAGTCATGACAAGCTAAGCATACACCCATCAATAATACACAAAATGCAATCTAGACATGGCAAGAACAATAGTATAGCATGCACGGATCAACTACAACATCATCGGCAAAATCGCTAACAAGTAGACAATCAGCCCAGATTCACGAAATGACAAAAGTAGAGCTCGATTGACTCAAGCTAAGGTGCTCCATAATTGCAAACAAAGACATGGATGGATAGAGCACTACAAGATTAACAAAACATCCTTATTGATCATCCTCAAAAGAGGCACGGATCACTAGGAAACAACATGAACATATGGCCATATGAGATAAACAGTCCAAGGACTTAGTGGAAATGCTAAGTCCCTGAAATCAGCATTAACAAATGCCTCACTTTGCAAGCTTGTACTAGTCACCACACACATCACAAAAATACATGGGTTGCACCTCTGAAAAGATGGCAAAACCCTTAACAAAATATATGTAGAGCTCAGGGGCATATCATGCACACATAAATCATGGCAAAAATGACAAATATCTAATTGAAGCAGCAGATCTGACAATTATCTCAAATAGCACTCTTCTAACAGAATTTCGGGCATCAAGATGAACTCAAATGAAAATGATGCAATGAGATGAAATTATGTACTCTCTGAGATGAACATTTTGATATGCTATATGCCCAAAACGGAGTTACGGATGCAAAATTACGATGCGATGAACAAGGGCATTTGAACTAGGGTTTCGGGAGAAAGTCAACCGTCGGGATCCAGATCCAGATCCGGGGCACGTGGTTCGAGGTTCGTCGGCCGGAGTTCGCTCGAGCTCGCCGGAGCAGGGACTTGCCGGAGAGGGGCCTTGAGAGGAGGAGGGGCCGGCCGGTGAGGAGGCTTGCCGGGGTGGCGACTCGGCGGCGGCGGGCAGCGCGGGACCGGGCCG